>NC_084623.1:17260745-17435745 GCF_033978795.1 Nerophis ophidion
GTTTTCCAAGTTAAAAAAAAAACATTCCAGGAATTCCCAGTTTTCCAAAGCCATGTTTTCACCTTTTTGTTCTGGCGTTTTCACCGTCCAGATTTTTCAGCCAATTCCAACCATTCCACCATAAAAACTTTATTCTTAGTTGGAACACAAAAAGTTAAAAAAAAAAAAGTTTTCATGCAAATTTCCAGTTTTCCCAACATTCCGGGAATTCCGAAATACCAAAAAGTGTTGTCGCGTAACCGATTAAAAAAAATTAAAACACCAACCCATTCAAATTATTTAGAGCAATTATGATATTATCTGTATTTGGAAAAAATTCTGGTTCTCCCCAAAGTCCCAAATTTCCAGGAAATTCCCATTCGAATAAATGGTGATTTTCCAAAGTTCTTCAAATCGCACATTTCTTCCCGATTTGTAACGGTTCCAACATCCACATACTCCACTCATACTAAAAATTCAAGCCAACTGCACTGAAAATTCCCAGATTACCCGGAGTTACCGGAGTTAAAAATGAATAGCCGATATACAAACATATGCAAGACCTTCTTATTCAAGATTTCATAGACGATTCGAATCGTTCCGACTTCCACACGCTCCACTCTCCCTGGGCGTTTCAGCTCCAGTCACGCATATTGTCGGTTTGCGCGTTTCTGCAGCTTTCCGCACATACTGCATTCACATGCAATTCCTCCCAGAATAGCATATTCTTGTTATAGTTATTTTTATTTTTTAAATCATGGAAACAATCACTGTTATCAGTTAAAAGATGATAAGGTGTGGATCAGAGTTGGAATTGGGTGTTAAATCACACAAAATGATTCCCCGGGCGTGGCCTCAGCTGCTGCCCACTGCTCTCCTCACCTCCCAGGGGGTTAACAAGGGGATGGGTCAAATGCAGAGGACACATTTCACCACACCTAGTGTGTGTGTGCCAATCATTGGTACTTTAAAGCAAAGTGAAGTGAAGTGAATTATATTTATATAGCGCTTTTTCTCTAGTGACTCAAAGCGCTTTACATAGTGAAACCCATTATCTAATTTTTACATTTAAACCAGTGTGGGTGGCACTGGGCGCAGGTGGGTAAAGTGTCTTGCCCAAGGACACAACAACAGTGACTAGGATGGCAGAAGCGGAGCTCGAACCTGCAACCCTCAAGTTGCTGGCACAGCCGCTCTACCAACCAAGCTATACCGCCCCACAATAAATGCCTACTGAAATGAGATTTTCTTATTCAAACGGGGATAGCAGGTCCATTCTATGTGTCATACTTGATCATTTCGCGACATTGCCATATTTTTGCTGAAAGGATTTAGTAGAGAACACCCATGAGAAAGTTTGCAACTTTTGGTCGCTAATAGAAAAGCCTTGCCTATACCGGAAGTATGAGCGTGTGACGTCACGAGTTGCAGGGCTCCACACATATTCACATTGTTTTTAATGGGAGCCACCAGCAGTAAGAGCTATTCGGACCGAGAAAGCGACAATTTCCCCATTAATTTAAAGCGAGGATGAAAGATTGGGGAATTAAGATATTGATAGTGAAGGACTAGAAAAAAAAAGCGACGGCTCCAAACGACTTCCCGTGTGCTCAGAAAGTTACATTTGGACTTGTGGACTGCGTGCTAAGTTTTAGCTTAGCTTCCCGTGCGTTCAGCACACCTTTTATTTTGTTTATTTCTGTCTGTTTTGTACCAGTGTTATAATTTTTTGTATTAAATCAAGCTCTTACCTGCTAGTCCTGCCAGACTGGTCCTTTTGCATCCTGGGGTGGACAAAAACGCGCATAAAAAAGGCACCCATCGTGACACGTACAAATGCTTAAAATGTCATTTTTCCCTAAGGTTAAATTTCTCCTCTTTTGTTGAGAAGAATTGTTGTATATTTTTGTGTAGCAGATTGTAGTTTGCTCTGTGTAAAATTTTAGCTGTTTGCAAATTGACGATGTAGTGGAATTTCAGTATTTTCGATTCAATGAATAAAGGGTTTGAATGTTCTCTATATCCAACATTATGTATTATTCTAAATTATATTTTTTGTAACACGGTTAATGAATAAAGTGTACTTTTGTAGGTAATTCCCCATATTTCATTGTAATTTAATTTAATTCCATTTTTCCCCCTAATTTTGGATCTGTAACTGGAGATTAATCAAAACAACTGGGAATTGGTTCTCACCGTTCACTTAAAAGAGCCATTCGAAAGACAGACTTGTTTGCAAAAGTCACATTTCTACTGCTCAGCCTGTCAGGAACATTATCTGTGCTGGGTCCCTCGTTCTTCGATTCTGATCCCATGAGCGGGATCAAAACCTTGTTTGGTAATAGTTCATGCTCAGTTTAATCCATGGGCCCCTGGGGTTCCAGGGCAACTTCTTGTAGCATTGGTCTCTCAAGGAGGGGGAAGCTCAATTTCCGCCATCCATCCCATCTTCCCCTGCTTATCCGAGGTTGGGTTGTGGGGGCAGCAGCCTAAACAGGGAAGCCCAGAAGTCCCTGCTTGATCCCGGGGCGTTCCCAGGCCAGCCGGGAGACATAGTCTTACCAACGTGTCCTGGGTCTTCCCCGTAGCCTCCTACCGGTCGGACGTCCCCTAAACCCCACCCGAGGGAGGCGTTTGGGTGGCATCCTGACCATATACCCGAACCAACTCATCTGGCTCCTCTCGATGTGGAGGAGAAGCGGCTTTACCTTTAGCTTCTCACCCTATCTCTGAGGGAGAGCCCCGCTACCCGGTGGAGGAAACCAATTTCGGCCGCTTGTACCCGTGATCTTGTGTTTTCGGTCATGACCCAAAGCTCATGACCATAGGTGAGGATGGGAACGTAGATCGACCGGTAAATTGTGAGCTTTGCCTTCCGGCTCAGCTCCTTCTTCACCACATGGATCGATACAGCGTCCGCATTACTGACAATGCCTGTCGATCCCACGATCCACTCTTCCCTCACTTGTGAACAAGACTCTGAGGTACTTGAACTCCTCCACTTGGGGCGGCGTCTCTTCCTCAACCCGGAGATGGTACTCCACCCTTTTCCGGGTGAGAACCATTGACTCGGACTTAGGGGTCATCTGCCGCCTACATCATAAAATATCAATCAATCAATCAATCAATCAATCAATCAATCAATCAATGTTTATTTATATAGCCCTAAATCACAAATGTCTCAAAGGGCTGTACAAACCACTACGACCACGACATCCTCGGAAGAACCCACATAAGGGCAAGGAAAACTCACACCCAGTGGGACGCTAGTGACAATGATGACTATGAGAACCTTGGAGAGGACCTCATATGTGGGCAACCCCCTTCATCTTTGTCTGGACTGGAGCCTGCAGTGTTTCAGACTGGAAGTCTCTGCAGAGAGTGGCGAGGACGGCGGAAAAGATCATCAGGACTCCTCATCCTCTTGTCCGGGAAATCCCAAAAAGCCGCTTTCCCGACCAGGGTTCAGAAAATCTGTAGAGCTTCCTCCCATTCCCACCAAGGCCTGTTCTCACTGCTGGACTCTGGAAAGAGGTTCCGCAACCTCTGTAAGAGAACTTTCAGGTTCTGTAACAGCTTCATTCCTCAGGCCATAAAACTCTTGAACGCATCATAATAATCCCCTCGATCCCCAACCAAAAACGGATTAACTCGCTGGAATATGACGACAATATAACACACATCCGTAAACGTGGATGCATATGCAAAAGTGCAATATATTTATTGTGACAGTCTCTTGCTGTCGTGCGGGTTCTCAGGACCACCAAGGAAGGACATTGTGGCACAGGTTAGACTTTCTTTTATTTTTCAATAATAAAAAGTCGCTAAGACTTGCTTTTCAGCCTTGCCATGTCCTGCTTCCTCTGCTGCTCCACCTTTTCAGTTGTGTGCGTCTTCATCTTCCTGTGGCTCCCTCTCCCTCTCGTTCAGCATCCGCTTCCTTCTGGCTTCTTCTCTCTCTGTCTCTCCCCCCGGCGTTTACGGCCACTGCCCTTTTATACAGTGCGAGAGGAGATGCCCAGCTGGGCGACCCACGCACCTGATAATATGTGCGGGGTCGATTCCGGCGTGCCCCGCCTCGCTGCTTGCTCGCAGTCCACGCCTCCTCGCCGCCAACTTGGGCCGGGCTCCAGCGTGCCCTGCCTCGCTGTCGAACTGCCGGCTCCGCCGCTCCACATTTATATATACAGTAAATGTATTTATATCTGCACGTTATTGCTCTTTTATCCTGCACTACCACGAGTTTATGCATTAACATTTCGTTCTTATCTGTACTGTAAAGTTCAACTTTGAATGACAATAAAGGAAGTCTAAGTCTAACATTTGGTGGCTAATTTGGTGTTCGCTTCATAACTCTGTTAGTGGACTAATCGTAAAGATAGTCGACTATTAAATAAGTCCTTAATTGCAGCTTTAATGCGGATTATCAGGAAAATATATGAAAATGTTTCTCCCATATGAGATGCAATGTAGACGTGCAAAACATCGCTAATAGATATTTTTGATGGAACAAAACAGACACTTGAATTTAAATGGATTCATCTCTTTGGTGACACGTACATTGATGTTCTGGCCCGGTTAACTCCTGTTGGCATTTAGAGTCTAAGACAGAATACTGCCTCTTCCTTTTTTTTTTTTTTTATCTCGCTCCAGACAGGATCTCTATGTTCCCTGCAGCAGGAGACAGTTTGTGAGCCTTTGATACCTATACCTGTTCTCTTATGTTGAGAAGACAAGATCTATCCTGGAATGACTGGAGGAGTCTTTTTGAAGCGTGCGCTGTCAGAATCATTTATTCACGGCAAGAATGTGCACACTTAAGAACTTCTTTACAGGGAGCTTTTGTTTTACTGGAGTGCAGACATCTTAGAAACAACCCGGCAGAGCTGCATGACAATGAAAGCTCAAAGTTACTGGAGATCAAACCTGAGGAGACAGTTGCTTGTGCTATATCCTTTCTTTGCACCCACTGAGACGCCATTTGAGCCTTTAGTGCGTCATTCACATATTATTGACCTTGCCACTGTAATTATCACGACACTGCTGGTGACCCTAAAAGCTGCACAGCCTGCAAGAACAAATTCAAGTTTGTTTGCAGGTGACAAGAATGTTTCATATTTCCCAAGCAAAATGTAAGTGAGGTGTCCCAACATGTAATATTCAATAGTTGTTGGACAAGAACAAAATACTCACACACCCAATGACATATTGACCCTCGGTCTCCTGGGGCGCATGCTCGCTCATGGACACTGGTCGAGAGTTGGTGGGCGGCCAAGGTTGGTTGCTTTGTTGGGTCTGCTCCTCTATAGTCCGAAAAACACTGTACCATGCTTGTCCATGCATGGTGTTGTTTTTGTTGTTGTTTAAATTTTGTGATTGTGTGTAGAAGTGGCACTGATTGAGTGGCAGCTGGTTGCATCAGCTCTGCTCTTTTAATGTTTTGTTCTTTGATGTTACCCTCTAAAACAAATGTTTATGTGTTCTACGGCTATGAGGTTTTTTTTTTTATTCCTTCGCCTCAGTCTGGACCCCCTCTCCAAGGGTTTAGGCTTAGACAGAATATTGTTTTCCTTCCCCCCGGCCCCCAGTGTTTATGTTTTGATCCGCTGCCCGGATCATATTTTGATTTAGATTTTTGAGTCTTTTTTGTGTTTTCTGTTTGTTTTGGACTCATTCGGTTCCGGTTTGTGCGCCTCTCGGTTTGTTTCCATGGTTGCTCATTGTTTTCACCTGCCGCTTGCTCCTGACGCGCACCTGTTTTGTGATTACTGTCATTTTTTAGCATGCCTTCTCCCGTCAGTCCGTCTTGCTTCCTAATTTGTCTTTGTACAACAAGTGACGACTTTTGTTCTCCGTCCTGTTTATCCTAGCTTCCATGCTAAGCCCCTTTTGTGTTTTCTAGCTCCCATGCTAGCTCTTTTGGTTTTGTCTAAGTCTGTTTTATACTAAAATGCATGTCCTCCCCGTGAATGCGTGGGTTCCCTCCGGGTACTCCGGCTTCCTCCCACTTCCAAAGACATGCACCTGGGGATAGGTTGATTGGCAACACTAAATTGGCCCTAGCGTGTGAATGTGAGTGTGAATGTTGTCTGTCTATCTGTGTTGGCCCTGCGAGGAGGTGGTGACTTGTCCAGGGCGTACTCCGCCTTCCGCCTGATTGTAGCTGAGATAGGCACCAGCGCCCCCCGCGACCCCAAAGGGAATAAGCGGTAGAAAATGGATGGATGGATACCTGCACGCTGTGTCCAAAGCCCGTCTGCATCCTTGGGAGAACGAAACCCACACCACGATTCCACCAGGTCGTCACAGTTTACCTGTGTCTCACCTTTTTTGTAAGGGGTACCGGAAGTTGGCAGACCCGTCAGCAATCTTGTTCTGTCTTCCTGTAATGTTTGTCCGCACTTGAATGGGATTGTGCTAAAAATCTTATTTTCCCCTCGGGGATTAATAAAGTACTCCTGATTCTGATATGCAACAAGATGGCTACCGACTGTTCAGGTAAAAAGATAAATTAGCAGTTGTTGTTCACTATTTACCTGAAGAATAATTATTGTTTGTTTTTGTTTATTATCCAACCTTAAGCTTAATTGAGACTAGTGATGATTTTAATCTACCGTATTTTACGGACTATAAGACACTTTTTTTTTTCAAGATTTGAACCCTGCGGCTTATACGTAGGTGCAGTTAATCTATGGATTTTTCTTTGCTAACGGCCACAACAAACTAACAGGAGTAACATGGACACAGATATTGAAAAGGTGTGTTATTGTTTGTGCCATGGCGCTGCTGGTTGAAAGTCTACAGTACTTCCTGCTGTTTTGTGCGTTGAACCGGGCGTATAAGTGTGTTTTAGTCTTCTGGTCGTCCATAGCATTTCTACTCGTAAGGATTCTTCATTCATCACTCCAAGCAATGTTTGTAATTTTTACAGAATAATTAAAACAATTCATACTGAATAAAATGTCACAAGTTTGTTAGTAGTGTTTACAGGCATATTTGTACATCCTATCATAATGTACCGTAATCATGTTAGCATTAGCCAATATGCTAACACGTGTTAGTATTTTTAACTTAAAATGGCATTCCTTTTGGTTTCTTTCAGTTTCTGAAATATCTCAGTAAATTCACCAAAATGTCACCCGGGGATTTATTGAACTAGCTTCCGCAGCTAGTGGGTCGATGACTTCTGTTTTGTTTGTTTAGCCGTTTTACTGCCGTGCTACAAACACCATTTGGAAATAAGTAGGGTATGTAAATAAATATTTACAAAATCTATCTGTGCAATTATCTCATGTCACAATGTAAATATCTGTGGCTTATAATCTGGTGCGGCTAATAAATCAAAACAATATTTTTCCTTTGAAAATTTAGTGGAAGCGGCTTATATATTAGTGGGCTCTATAGTCCGGAAAACACTGTACAATTTAAACTCTTTTTTGTGGTCAAGATAATATATATTTGGTATGCTTTTGTGTAAATGTTGCTCAGTGATTTCCAAACTAGTGACATGCCAAAGAAGTCTGTAAAAATGTACTCTATATGGAGTATCATTGTTGATGTTTGTGCAAAGTGTTACAGTGGCCAAAAATGTTAACTATACTTGTGTGGAGGGGGGCGTGGCCTGCGGACCTGCAGCTAAGCAGTGTGTGCCTGGACCGGCTGCGAGATCAGTGACAGGTGCGTAGATGGCCCATCTAGGCCTACTTATCTAACCACCTGTCGCTCTGTTAAAAGGCAGCAGCCGGGAGGAGCGAGGTGGTGGAGCTGGAGTGAGAGCGAGAGAGAGACAGACAGACAGAGAAAAACAATTGCTGTAAAGCACCTGAGAGACATTATTGAGGAATAAACCAGTACTGTAAACCTGAAAATCAACTGTCATCTCAGTGCTAGGTGGTCCGAGGAACCCGAAGGGGAAAAACCTCCACATTTTTTAAAATCCAACAGCTGGCTTGTTTTTAATTAATACTTGGACCTTCTACACTACTGTATTTTAATGTTGGGCCTAATGGTGGTACTTGGAGAGCCAAGTGTATTCCAAGGTGGTACTTGGTGAAAAAAAGTTTAAGAACCGCATGTTTAGACCATGAGAAAGTTTTTTAAATTTAGATTAAAATCATCATTGGTCTGTTTGTTGCATTTATTTTTCCAAAATAAAAAAAGTATCCACATGGCCACTGACTTTTCAACAAGCGGGCTTTTGTAAAAAAATTGTTTAGACGCCCCTAGTGTAGGGAAACATTAATTTAAAAAATGGAGATTCATAATCAAATACATTTACATTATATTAGAAACAAACAAGCAGAGGAAAATGTCTTTGTGTATCACACAATGCACAATACATTTCCCAGAAAAATTCCAACAAATTATATCAGCACAATTAGAAACGACAGTGCCAACTTTGTGTCACGCAGTATATTTCATCTACACAATGGCTACACCAGACTTGTTCTGATACAAAGGTGAACTACGTAATTACAGTATTACAAGGCAAATGTAAAGTGAATTATGTGCTGGTTGATAAAACCAACTTACTTCCAAGTTCTTCCCTGTATTATTTGATAAAGTATTCCTGCGTGCAGACTCAGCTACATGTCATTCAACTGCAGTCCAATTTCATGTTGCACCCTCTTTGCAGAGACGAAGTCATCTTGAACGGTAAAAAACAACAGCAATTTGGCGAAGCAGGATTGATCCGGTCCATAGTATCAAACAAAGCCATCAAATTGAATATACTTTCTTTTTTCATTATTGCCATTTCCACTCATTTTGGGGTTTACCTTTGGGTCTCGAGGAAACTACGGGTCTCACTTGTTCTCCATTCAGCCTTCCTTTGGGTTCTGTTGTAAATGTCATCATCTGCAAAAAGAGATTTTCTGGATGCCAAACAACTAAAAGAAAAGGGTAATCCGTTTTCTGGCAGAGAAAATACCCTTACCATGTAAAAGAATAACCTTGACACATTTCAATATTCCTATTATCACCATCATACAGTATATGTATATTATATTGAAACATCAAAATGCATTATTGATGCAATATTATTACGATAATATTGGTGCGTCCAAAGTTTTTCAAGACTAGGACTTTGGAGCGGTTTGTTTTCCCATTGTGCAAAGTGACTGGACTGTACAAGGGGTGAAAGTAAAGGCATGATTTAATTTTACTTAAAAGGAACAATCAAAAAGCGCACAAGGCGGAGAACAAACTTGGCTAAGAAAACAAAAACTAGCACAAAGGCAGAACTATGGACATAAAAATGAAAACCCTTACTGTGACGTGAAAAAACCGAGCATGGAACAACGTCAGGGGTATCAGGAGTGTATCAAGGGTGATCAAGAGTGATGTCGCTAAGTCGACTACCTGGCAACTACAGGCTTAAATAATAGTGACATGATTAACAACGGGTGGGTGAGTTCAAAATAAATGAGGCAGGTGAAACTAATGAGTTGTCATGGAAACTAAAACAAACCAGGGTCCGCAAAAACAGGAACTAATGGAGTCGAGTGGATCTAGCATAATATTGTGAGAGTCCAGTCCATAGTGGATCCAACATAATAGTGGGAGTCATGTCCATAGTGGGGCCAGCAGGAGATCATCTTGAGCGGAGACAGGTCAGCAGCGCAGAGACGTCCCCGACTGATGTGGGGTGGTCCACCCTGGGTCCCGACTTTGGACAGCTAGCGCGTCATCTGTGGTTTAACGGCAGATCAACTGGTCTAAAAAGGGGGTCTATTTAAAGGCTAGAGTATACAAATGAGTTTTAAGATGGGACTTAAATGCTTCTACTGAGGTGATATCTTTAACTGTCACCGGGAGGGCATTCCGGAGTACTGGAGCCCAAATAGAAAACGCTCTATAGCCCTGCAGACTTTTTGGGGGCTCTGGGAATCACTAATAAGCCGGAGTTCTTTGAACGCAGATTTCTGGCTGGGACATATGGTACAATACAATCAACAATATAGGATGGAGCTAGACCTGGGGTCAGCAACCCGCGGCTCTAGAGCCGCATCTTTAGCGCCTCCCTAGTGGCTCCCTGAACCTCTTTCAGGGAGCCACTAGGAGAACAAACATGACACAAACCTTCCTAATTGTTACAAATCCCACAATTTATGTTATACATGCTTCACTGATGAGAGTAATTGAAAAGCACCGTTTTGTCCTACTAATATCAGCGATCCTTTTTCCGATGCTCACACAGAAAAGTTTTTTTAAAAGTTTTATGCCATTCATTCATTGTCTCATTTTGTCCACCAAAGGTTTTATGCTGTGCGTGAATGCACAAAAGTGAGCTTCGTTGATTTCATTGATATGTTGGAGTGCTACTCAGGAATATTTGGTCAATCCATGGCTGCAAGTTATATCACCCTCTGAGAAGCCTCCATTTTACTAATGCTTTGCAATGTTGCAAAAATGTGTAGGGTAAAAAGTAAAAAATAAAATACAACATTTCTGTCAATGGAGATTTGCACCAGCTTTTAAAAGTAGGCTAATATAGCTAATATAGACAATTACATCATGTGTTTTCTTCATTATAAGACTTATATAAAGCTTTGAATTATTTGGGTATCCAGACCGTTTTAATTTTTTTATTTTTGGCAGTGGTTCGCAACCTTTTTTCAGTGATGTAACCCCTGTGAACATTTTTTTTAATTCAAGTACCCCCTAATCAGAGCAAAGCACTTTTGAGATAAAGAAGTAAAATACAGCACTATGTTATCAGTTTCTGATTTATTAAATTGTATAACAGTGCAAAATATTGCTCATTTGTAGTGGTCTTTCTTGAAATATTTGGATAAAAATATATAAAAATAACTAAAAACTTGTTGAAAAATAAACAAGTGATTCAATTATAAATAACGACTTCTACACAATCATCAACTTAAAGTGCCCTCTTTGGGGATTGTAATAGATCTCCATCTGGATTCATGAACTTAATTCTAAACATTTCTTCACAAAAAAAGAAATCTTTAACATCAATATTTATGGAACATGTCCACAAAAAATCTAGCTGTCAACACTGAATGTTGCATTGTTTCATTTCTTTTCACAGTTTATGAACTTACATTCATATTTTGTTGAAGTATTACTCAACAATTATATTTATAAATTATTTTGAAATTGTTGCTATTTTTAGTATATTTTTGAAAAATATCAGGTACCCCTTGGTATACCTTCAAGTACCCCCAAGGGTACGCGTACCCCCATTTGAGAACCACTTCAATATGGCTCTTTCAACATTTTTGGTTGCCGACCCATGAGCTAGACCGTGTAGTATTCCATACGTAAGTAGTAAATTCTTAAAGTCACATCTTTTATTTATTTTTATTAATTTATTTTTTTTGTCCTGTCCAGCTTCTCAGGCAAATCATATAGTTGATGTAGATGCCCATATCGGCTGTTCAGATTTACTTTACAAAAGAGAAGTGTGGGATACTTCTCTTGTTGCCTTATTTGAATTTGACTTTATTAAATGTATTTATATCATCATTTGGTGCAGCCGGACGAGAGCAGGAAGGGATAGAAAGAGAAAAAAAGGAAGACAGAGGGGGGAATTGTGGGGATAAGTGGGGAATAGACAAAAGTGACAAAAACAACAACAGCAAACACAACGATAACAACAAAAACAACAACAAAAATAGAACAACACCAGCACATACGATATGTACAAACATGATGGTAAAAGTGATAGCAAAGAAGCAGTTAGTGAAAAAAAATTAATAATAATATAGAAATGATAATGAGCATTACTACAAATGGAGCAATACAAATACCAATAGAAAAAGCGCTATTGATCATGAACAATACCAAAAGTTTACCTCTATTATCCACAATACAGTTGTTCAAATGCAACATTACGTATACATAATGATAACTAGAAAGATAAATAAAAAAATAAAATATAATGAAAAAAGGAATACTGAAAGATGGAGGGGAAGATAGAGAGGCAACCTATATCACTGCAAAAACTGAAATCTAAGTAAGATTAAATATCTCAAATAAGGGTGATATTTGCTTATTTTCTGTCTGATAAGATAATTTTTCTCACTAAGCATATTTTATGTTAGAGTTTTACTTGTTTTAAGTGTTTTGGTCCTAAATGATCTCAGTAAGATATTAGAGCTTGTTGCTGAGATTTTATGACCTATTTTGAGGTAAAACATGCTTGAAATTAGAATATCAACTGTTCCAAAGGTGTGTCATTAACACTCACAAGTATAAAACTACTTTTTCAAAACATTCTTATTTCAAGCATTAAATAAAAAAATATGACTTTGACACAGTTGTGTCTCATAATTAAAACAGATGAGGTAGGTAAGTATAGGTAAATGAAGATAAAAACTAGGTAAAAATTGATGAAAGGTAAAAAAATAAAGTAGGTAACCGGAGGTAAAAAAAAAAGGTATAAGGTTGGAAAATATTGATAAAAGAAGGTAAAAAGTAGGTAAACATTGATAAAAGGTAAAAAGTAGGTAAACATAGGTAAAAAAAGGTATAAGGTTGGTAAATATTGATAAAAGAAGGTAAAAAGTAGGTAAACATTGATAAAAGGTAAAAAGTAGGTAAACGTAGGTAAAAAAAAAAGGTATAAGGTTGGTAAATATTGATAAAAGAAGGTAAAAAGTAGGTAAACATTGATAAAAGGTAAAAAGTAGGTAAATGTAGGTAAAAAAAAGGTATAAAGTTGGTAAATATTAATAAAAGAAGGTAAAAAGTAGGTAAACATTGATAAAAGGTAAAAAGTAGGTAAACGTAGGTAAAAAAAAAGGTATAAGGTTGGTAAATATTGATAAAAGAAGGAAAAAAGTAGGTAAACATTGATAAAAGGTAAAAAGTAGGTAAACGTAGGTAAAAAAAGGTATAAGGTTGGTAAATATTGATAAAAGAAGGTAAAAAGTAGGTAATCATTGATAAAGGGTGAAAAGTAGGTCAGTATAGGTAAATGAGGGTAAAACGTAGGTAAGTACAGTTGGCACAGTACAGTAAACTTAATTTTTAAACATTTAACATGTGACATTTCAAACTATTTTGAACAGAAATAGTTAATGCACAAATATATATATATATATATATATAAATAAATATAGATTCCTCACTTGGCGCGATAATGTCATAAAATGGATGGGAAAATGTATTTTTAGTTATTAGTGAGAATATACTTATTTTAAGGTATTTTGGGGTTCATTGAGGTTAGCTAATTTTACTTGTTTTGGAAAGTCTTGACCAGCCAAATTTTCTTGTTCTATTGGCAGATAATTTTGCTTAGTTCAAGTGAAATACCACTCAATTTTTTATTTTTTTTTATTGTTTTTTAACACTGACTTTTTGCAGTGTATTAATCTTGTAGATTGTTATAGTAACAAAAGTCACATCTTAAGTGCACAGCAAGCCAGTGCAGGTGAGCCAGTACAGGTGTAATATAATCAAACTTTCTTGTTTGTGTCAAAAGTCTAGCAGCCGCATTTTGTACCAACTGCGGCTCATATTATTACAGTTAAAGGTGAACATTATCACCAGACCTATGTAAGCGTCAATATATACTTTGATGTTGCAGAAAAAAGACCATATGTTTTTTTAACCGATTTCCGAACTCTAAAAGGGTAAATTTGGCGATTTAAACGCCTTTCAATTAATGGCCTGTCGGAGCGATGACCTTTCACCCGTGACGTCACATCGTGAAGCGACCCGCCATTTTCTCAAACACATTACACACACCAAGTCAAATCAGCTCTGTTATTTTCCGTTTTTTCGACTGTTTTCCGGTACCTGGGAGACATCATGCCTCGTCGGTGTGTTGTCGGAGGGTGTAACAACACGAACAGAGACGGATTCAAGTTGCAACAGTGGTCAAAAGATGCGAAAGTCCCTTGTTTGTTCCGCACACTTTACCGACGACAGCTATGCTACGACAGAGATGGCAAGAATGTGTGGATATCCTGCGACACTCAAAGCAGATGCACTTCCAACGATAAAGTCAACGAAATCACAAAGGTGAGTTTTGTTGTTGTTATTGACTTATGTGGAGTGTGCTAATCAGACATATTTGGTCAAGGCATGACTGCAAGCAAATCGATGCTAACATGCTATTTAGGCTGGCTGTATGTACATATTAAATGATAAATAAATAAATGGGTTGTACTTGTATAGCGCTTTTCTACCTTCAAGGTACTCAAAGCGCTTTGACATTACTTCCACATTTACCCATTCACACACACATTCACACACTGATGGAGGGAGCTGCCATGCAAGGCGCCAACCAGCACCCATCAGGAGCAAGGGTGAAGTGTCTTGCTCAGGACACAACGGACGTGACAAGGTTGGTACTAGGTGGGAATTGAACCAGGGACGCTCGGGTTGCGCACGGCCACTCTCCCACTGGGCCATGCCGTCCCTATTGCATCATTATGTCTCATTTGTAGCTATATTAGCATCCAGCCTTTCTCTCCACCCACATTTAATGCCAAACAAACACATACCAATCGTTGGTTGGAAGGCGATCGCCGAATTTGTCCGCTCTTCTTCCCGTGCCGCTGTCTGTCGCGATATGGCTCGAAAGCTTCTGTTTCTTCTTTAATTTTGTTTTCGGTACCTGCCTCCACACTCCAACCATCCGTTTCAATACATGCGTAATCTGTTGAATTGCTTACGGTGCTGAAATCGAATCTGAATCCGAGCTAATATCGCTATACCTTTCTGTGTTATCGGCCATGTTTGTTTCTGTGACGTCACAGGATAATGGACGGGTGGATATAACGACAGTTAAATCAGGGACTTTGAAGCCGTTTTTCGGGATATTGCGTGATAGGTAAAATTTTGAGAAATACTTCGAAAAATAAAATAAGTCACCGGGAACTGATTTTTATTGGTTTTAACCCTTCAGAAATTGTGATAATGTTCCCCTTTAATATGAGGGGAAAAAATTCCGCCTCTAAAACAGGAAAAAGACATTGAGGAGTAATAAATATGTATTCCACAAATTGCAAGCACTTTAAAGTGTTTAACACTAAGTCCCAGACCACAGCAGGGTAATTAATTCAATACAAGAAAGGAAACTCATATTAAACAACCGTGCATTTTAGACCCTTGTTTAGACCGGCCCCCGCATCCAAAGCCCCATTAGGCAAGTTATTTTTCAAGGATTTCCCCATGGTAATGGATGAAAGACTCAAGAGATTTCCATCTGGTGGACTGCGTCCTCCCTGACCTTGAGAATCACTCATTTATCCCTGGCTTTTTAGGGAACTAGAGCACATGATGACATAAATGAACTTGTATCATAAAAAAAAAGGAACATCACAGTCAGCTTTATGCTTTTATGTAGCCTTCACACATTTAAGTATCATAGAGGTTACGAAAAACTGGTTGGCTAGAACGCTGCAGATACTCATACTGGTTTTTTTTCAGCCTTTCCTATAAATAATTGCATTAAGTTCAGGATGCTCATATTTTTCAAGTGACATCAATGGGTGCCAACTCAAAGTTATGCAAATACAAAGAAGAAAACAAGCAATCATTTTACTATACACCTATGTGAAGGTTGCCCGTAGGGAATGAGCTCATGTGCATAATAGAGGTTATAAGGGTGATTGAAAAAAAGAATAAAACATCAAGTGGGATATTACAAGAATGGACGTGTCAGAGCAACTTATCATTTTTTCTAATTTCAGACACTGCAAAAAGTCAGTGTTCAAAAACAAAAAATAAAAATACCAAATTTAGGGGTATTTTACATGAACTAAGCACAGTTAGTACAAAATGCGGCTACTAGACTTTTGACAAGAACAAAAAAGTTTGATCACATTACGCCTTTACTGGCTCACCTGCACTGGCTTCCTGTGCACTTAAGATGTGACTTTAAGGTTTTACTACTTACGTATAAACTACTACATGGTCTATCTCCATCCTATCTTGCCGATTGTATTGTACCATATGTCCCGGCAAGAAATCTGCGTTCAAAAGACTCTGGCTTATTAGCGATTTCTTAAGCCCAAAGAAAGTCTGCGGGCTATAGAGCGTTTTCCGTTCGGGCTCCAGTACTCTGGAATGCCCTCCCGGTAACAGTTCGAGATGCTACCTCAGTAGAAGCATTTAAGTCTCACCTTAAAACTCATTTGTATACTCTAGCCTTTAAATATACCTCCTTTTTAGACCAGTTGATCTGCCGCTTCTTTTCTTTTTCTCCTCTGTCCCCCCTCCCTTGTGGAGGGGGTCCGGTCCGATGACCATGGATGAAGTACTGGCTGTCCAGAGTCGGGAGCCAGGATGGACCGCTCGTCGGGACCCAGGATGAACCGCTCGCCTGTGTATCGGTTGGGGACATTTTTACGATGCTGATCTGACTCCGCTTGGGATGGTTTCCTGTGGACGGGACTCTCGCTGCTGTCTTGGATCCGCTTTGAACTGAACTCTCGCGGCTGTGTTGGAGCCACTATGGATTGAACTTTCACAGTATCACGTTAGACCCGCTCGACATCCATTGCTTTCGGTACCCTAGAAGGGGGGTGTTGCCCACATTTGAAGTCCTCTCCAAGGTTTCTCATAGTCATCATTGTCACTGGCGTCCCACTGGGTGTGAGTTTTCCTTGCCCTTGTGTGGGTTCTTCCGAGGATGTCGTAGTCGTATAGGTTTGTACAGTCATTTGAGACATTTGTGATTTAGGGCTATATAAATAAACATTGATTGATTGATTGATTGATTGAATCTTCTGCCAATAGAACAAGAACGATTCGCTTGTCAAGACTTTCCAAAACATGTGAAATTATCTCACCTCAATGAACCCAAAAAGACACATTAAATAAACATTAGTATTTCAAGATTGTGCCGTGTATTAGATAAAATGATCCAAACTGAGTATTTTACAGCTACCAACTAAATGGTTTTGGGGAACCATATTTCTAGAAAGCTAAGGACCCTGGTGCAGGACTACTCCTATCACTATTATCGTATTTTTCCGGACTATAGAGTTCCCACTAAACAAAAAAATAAATAAATCAATTTGTTAGCCACATTTGTAAGCCAAGATACACGTTACTGAATGAGTTGTTTACACAAAAAGATTTTGTTCATTGTTATTTACATAACTTATTTGTTTCCAAACCTTGCCTACACAACAGTGTTTTTCAACCTTTTTTGAGCCATGGCACATTTTTGCGTTGAAAAAATCCGGAGGCACACCACCAGCAGAAATCATTAAAAAACTAATCTCAGTTGACAGTAAAACGTGGTTGTCGCAATTGTTGGATAGGACTTTAAACCTAAACCAAGCAATATAGGTCTTGTCTCAAAATAGGTGTACTGTCACCACCTGTCACATCGCGCCCTGACTTATTTTGAGTTTCCCTGTGTGTAGTATTTTAGTTCTTGTCTTGGCTCCTATTTTGCTGGCTTTTTCTAATTTTTTGGTATTTTCCTGGAGTAGTTTCATGTCTCCCTTTGAGCGATATTTCCCGTATCTACTTGGTTTTAGCAATCAAGAATATTTCAGTCGTATTTATCCTTCTTTGTGGGGACATCATGTCATGTTCGGATGTACATTGTTGACGCCGCCTTTGCTCCACAGTAAGTCTTTGCTGTCGTCCAGCATTCAATTTTTGGTTACTTCGTAGCCCGTTCAGTTTTAGTTTCGTTCTGCATAGCCTTCCCAAAGCTTCAATGCTTTTTCTTAAGGAGCACTCACCTTTTGTTTATTTTTGGTTTAAGCATTAAACAGCTTTTTACCTGCACGCTGCCTCCCACTGTTCCCGACATCTACAAAGCAATTAGCTACCGGCTGCCACCTACTGATATGGACGAGTATTACACGGTCACTGCCGAGTTCTAGACAGCACGACACTCAACAACAACACATCATTTGCAGACTAAAATTACTGGTTTACAAAAAATATTTTTAACCCAAATAGGTGAATTTAGATAATCTCCCACGGCACACTAGTGTGTCGCGGCACAGTGGTTGAAAAACACTGGCCTACAAAACGGGTGATCAAACAAAACGGAAGTCACTAGTTGCAGAAGCTAGCTCTCCAATCAGCTAAAAACAAGCTGAAATGATCTCAATGAACCCAAAAATACCTTATAATAAGTATATTCTCACCAACAACAACTGCACTTTTTTTTTGATAGAAATAAACAATACGAGACCTCTTTTACATGAACACATGCTCGTGCCATTATTTTCAGTTCAGTTCACTTTCAGTTTATTTCAAACATGCGCACAATCTAATGCATCACATATTGGGACGGCGTGGCGCGGTTGGGAGAGTGGCCGTGCCAGCAACCTGAGGGTTCCTGGTTTGATCCCCACCTTCTACCAACCTCGTCACATCCGTCGTGTCCTTGAGCAAGACACTTCACCCTTGCTCCTGATAGTTCGTGCACTGCAAAAAGTCAGTGTTCAAAAACAGGTAAAAAAAATTACAAAAAATATTGTATTTGAACTAAGCAAAATTATCTGCCAATTGAACAAGAAAATTCGGCTTGTCAAGATTTTCCAAAACAAGTAAAATTAGCCCAAAAACACCTTAAAAAGAGTATATTCCCACTAATAACAACTGTACTACTATATGAGTACGTATTTTCTTTTGTTTCATTGAAAATAAAACAGCAAAGTCCATTTGGCTGTTATCTGTTTTGATATGAGACACAGTTCTGTCAAAGTCATGATTTTTTTTTTCATGCTTGAAATAAGAAATTATTACTTTAAAAAAGTAGTTTTTTAGTTGTAAGTGTTGATGACACAGCTCTGCATCACTTGATATTCTAGTTTCAAGCATGTTTTACTCAATATAGTTCATAAAATCTCAGCAAAAAGCTGTAATATCTTACTGAGATCATATATACCTCGATGGTGCAGAAAAAAGACTGTATATTTTTTTAACCGACTTCCGAACTCTAAATGGGTGAATTTTGGCGAATTAAAGGCCTTTCTGTTTATTGCTCTGGTGGCAATGACGTCAGAACGTGACGTCACCAAGGTAATACAGCACCATTTTCATTTTCTACACATTTTACACACGGGTCTCAGCTCTGTTATTTTCCGTTTTTTCGACTATTTTTAGGAACCTTGGAGACATCATTTTTTTTTTTTTTTTTTTCCAAGATGGCGCTGCTGTAGTGGCTGCTGTTGGCAGGAGCTCTGTGCTCTTGTGTCATCCTTTTGTGTTTCCCTCTTGTTTTCATGTATTATTATATTTTCTTGCCTTTTGGTCCGGGACCCTTTGGGACTGTGTGACAAGGGGTGGCACTTTCGTGACCTCTGTGGTGCTTTTTTTGTGGACTTCTGGATCTGCCTCCCGGGAGCCTTTTGGCCATGGAGACCAGCTGCAGGGTCTTTGCCACACCGGAGTCGGTTTGGAGGGACCAGAGGAGATGCGGATGAGGGGACAGGGCTGCGGAGCTAACAATGAGCGCTGGGACGGAGAGTCTTCGCCGTGTCTTGGCTGGGTGAGCAGGTGTCGGACGCCTCAGTCACCTTGGACGTATCCTCGCTCATCCATGCGGACTGGACACTGGCCGAGAGTGGAGTCGGCTGTCTTGGTTGCTTTGTTGGGTCTGCTCCTGTCTCTGGCCATGCTCCCTCCACCCCAGCGGACGATGGCGTGGAACACCGCAGAGGCCACCACAGTGGATATGTTTCTTTTACTTTTTATTCATAGCTGTACGAGTGTCTGGTTGTATCTGCTGCTTTAATGTCTTTAATGTCTGTCCTTTGTGTTCTTTGATGTTTGATGTTTCCCTCTTACACACATGTAAGAGGGATGTGTTCTATGGCTATGAGTTGTTGTTTTTTTCCTTGGCCTCAGTCTGCACCTCCTCTTCAGGGCCCAGGCTAAGACTGATTTTTTTATTTTATTTTAAACTTCAATTTTTTTCTCCCATTCCCCCCCCCCCCCCCCCCCCCCCCCCTGTTTACCTGTATCTCGCTGGAAGCCGGCAGACCCGTCAGCGATCCTGTTCTGTCTCCCTGTAATGTTTGTCTAATCTTGAATGGGATTGTGCTGAAAATTTCAATTTTCCTGAAGGAACTTTCCTGACGGAATAAATAAAGTACTATCTAATCATGCCTCGTCGGTGTGTTGTCGGAGGGTGTAACAACACTAACAGTGAGTTAGTGTTGTTACATTGAAGTTGCATTGAAGATGCGAAAGTGTCTGCCGCCAGACCCCCATTGAATATGCTGTAATGTCTTCACATTTTACCGGCGATGACAGACATGACACAGAGATGTATGGATAACCTGCAGATGCATTTGCAACGATACAAAATCACAAAGATGAGTTATGTTGTTGACTTATGTGCTAATCAGACATATTTGGTTGCGGCGTGACTGCCAGCTAATCAATGCTAACATGCGACACTAATCGATGCTAACATGCTATTTACCGTCGATGACAGACATGGCACAGAGATGTATGGATAACCTGCAGATGCATTTGCAATGATAAAGTCAATGAAATCACAAAGGTGAGTTTTGTTGATGTTGACTTATGTGCTAATCAGACATATTTGGTCGCGGCGTGACTGCCAGCTAATCGATGCTAACATGCTATTTACCGGCGGTGCTAAAGCAGACATGGCACAGAAATGTATGGATAGCCTGCAGATGCATTTGCAACTATATTACGTTTCCTTCCACCCCACATTTAATGCGAAAAAAACACTTACCAATCGACGGATTAAAGTTACTCCATTATCACAAAATGCGAAAGTCCTGATCGTTTGGTGCGCACATTTTACCGGCGATGCTAACGCAGGTATTTGGCCATGCTATGGCTATGAATAGCGTCAATAGCTATTCGCTCGATAGCTTCAGTTTCTTCTTCAATACTTTCAGACTCCAACCATCCGTTTCAATACATGCGTAATCTGTTGAATCGCTTAAGCCGCTGAAATCCGAGTCTGAATCCGAGCTAATGTCGCTATATCTTGCTGTGGTATTCCCATTGTTTGTTTACATTGGCAGCACTGTATGAAGTCACAGGAAAATGGATAGTGGTTTTGAAGATAGCGAAAATAAGGCACTTTAAAGCTTTATTTAGGGATATTCCGGGACCGGTAAAATGTTGAAAAAAAATTAAAAAAACAACAACATGCCACTGGGAACTGATTTTTATTGTTTTTAACCCTTTTGAAATTGTGATAATGTTCCCCTTTAACACAAGTAAACCACTCTAACATAAAATCTGCTTAGTGAGAAGACTTGTGTCGTTCGCGAACTGACACACAGCGAGATCTGCCGCTGGAGAAGCGGTTACTGACTGATTCATGATTCGCCGACCTGCACACATTTTTTTATTCTATTTTTCATATCATGTTTGTTAAATACCGCTTTTAGAGTGATCATAATTGTTTAAAGAAAAAAAAAACACATTGGATGTCACATAAAAGGAAGAGTGATTTTATTACATTTTTAATGCATGTATGTTTTGTTAGAAACATTACATGTTAAAATAATAAAATGTAATGTGAAAAAAGAAAACTTGTAACACAGGTTTTTCTATTTTGTCAAATCCACTATGAATTGTTAAAATAAATATAATGTAATAATGTAGAAAATAATTGCATTTCAAACACATTTAAGAATATATCTCAATTTTATCGTCGAGTCAAATGTTAAAATGTAAAAATAATAATACCATTTGTAAATTTGTATGTCATTTTTACCACTTTAAAAAACTTTTTTTTTTCATTATTTTGTTTCCGGATCCATTTTAAAATGTAATGGACACTTCATGGAGAGGACACAAAAAAGGGAAAAAAAAGAAAATAATATTTGTAGCAAATTTTAAAATAAATTGTTATTATCTTGTCAGATTCACACACACCGAGATCTGCCACTGGGGAAGCTGTTACTGACTGACTCATGATTCGCCGACCTGCTGCTGCAGAAGTGATTCGGTGAACGAATCTTTTGAACGAATCAATTTAAGGAACTGATTCTATTGATTCAGTACAGTCAAAAGAACAGCCGATCCCATCACTATTCATCAGTGTGTGAATAGATGAATGTGGAAATAGTATCAAAGCGCTTTGAGTTCCTGGAAGGTAGAAAAGCGCTAGACAAGCATAACCCATTTAACATTTCCAGTTATTTCATTAGAGCACGTCCGAAAAGGAGTAGGAAGAAACTGAGTTTATTTAATCCTACCCCTTTTCATACCACAAGTTTGAACCCCAGGCCAGCAAGGTTAAAATGCCAATGCAAGGGTCTGCCAACATGTTTACAGTGGTCCAAGTTCCTCGATGCAACAGGAACAAGCTAGTATTTTTATGAATTTTGCTGTAAGTTTACTGTACAGTCCATATTTTTATGGTAACCTCCAGAGCAGGGGTGCCCATTACGT
The DNA here is from genome assembly GCF_033978795.1 of Nerophis ophidion. Taxonomy (NCBI): domain Eukaryota; kingdom Metazoa; phylum Chordata; class Actinopteri; order Syngnathiformes; family Syngnathidae; genus Nerophis; species Nerophis ophidion. The sequence goes on from NC_084623.1 coordinate 17,283,063, forward strand.
CGATCGCGAGCTACCAGTCGACCGCGGGGGGTGTGTCAGTCGATCTCCAGCCAGGCTTTTAAAAAAAAATAGACCTAAAAATTAGTGATCATCAATCTTCACCAAGACGTCACTTAAATGACATTCACGGTACCGGAGGGTCTTGTGAGATGACGCTGGCTGCTGCAAGATCATTATTATGAAAATATGACCGAGAGGAAGGCGAGAAACACTTTTTATTTCAACAGACTCTCGCGCCGTACCTTCCTCAAAACTCTAAAGGCCGACTGCACATTTCCTATCTTCACAATAAAAGCCCTGCTTCATGCTGCCTGCGCTAACTAAATACAGAGTCTCTGAAAACTGGCGTGCACAAGCGATCCCTCAGAAAGCTGGCGTGCACATCACTTGTGCACGCCAGCTTTCCGAGACTCTTATTTTGTTAGCGCAGGCAGCATGAAGCAGGGCTTTTATTGTGAAGATAGGAAATGTGCAGTCGGCCTTTAGAGTTTTGACGGAAGGGACGGCGCGAAAGTCTGTTGAAATAAAAAGTGTTTCACGCCTTCCTCTCTGTCATTTTTTCATAATAATGAACTGGCAGCAGCCAGCGTCATCTCACAAGACCCTCGGGTGCCGTGAATGTCAATCAAGCAAGCTACGGAATTTGCCGCCAATGTTTTTCTTGTAAAGTGTATGGAAGCTGGATGAATTAGATGCCAAAAACCAACCACTTTCATGTGGTATTGTACAGAAAGGACAACTTTTTTTCTCCTCCATTTGAAAATGTGGGCGTTATCATCATTACTGTCTGATTCCAATCAATGCAAGTCATCAGAATCAGGTAATACACCAACTCATATTCTTGTCTTCGTGAAAGAAAGACATCTATATGTGTTACACATGCTTGTATTATCATTAAACACATTTAACTTGTTTACAAAAATGTCTCTTTCATAAATAAATAAATATAAATGATATATATAAATGAGGTAGATCCCCTCGAGTTGGTCAATTGAAAAGTAGCTCGCCTGCAGAAAAAGTGTGGGCACCCCTGCTCCAGAGGTTAGATGTATACGAATCGCAAAAATTAGTCCTGAATTTCAACAAAAAGTTTGGTTAAAAATACGGACGATTGGAAAGCATGGAAATGGTGATCCTGTCAGTTAAAAAAACAAACATATGCACCGTGAAACCCATTTTGAAATGCATTTTCATGCTCCAAAATATCATTGTCATGTGAACACACAGCTTGGAGGTTTTGAAGAAAAAAATAGACATTTTCAGTGAAATCAGTTGCTAAGTCTAAACGAAACCTCTCGTTTCGCCCTGTTTGACCTGTTTCCTAACGGATACTTTCAGTCCTCTTAAAACTCGCACCGCTGCACGACTGCTCGTCACCGATAAGTGTTAACCAACGGGAAGTGTGTCTCCAAAGAAGATAGTAAGTGTGCCTAATCCTATTTTAAAGAGCTTGGATGAGGAAAGCTGCCTGATAGCCACTTTAGCCAGGACCAAAAGCCCGCAAATGCTGCGGTTCTACCAGAGCCGGCAGAGCTGGACCAGTGAGACAAAAGAGGAGCTAAACAGCAACATGCAGATCGTCTCATGGGCCATTCAGTGGGTGCTTAATGTGGCCCCTTACTGGAGGCATCAACAGAGTAAGTTGTAAATACATTATGTGTGGCCAACACTGGAGGCAGGGAGGGGATCATGGAAGGCACATATGGGGTGGGGAAGGAGATAAAGAGCACTTGAGGCTAAGGAAGAAAACAAAGGATAAATAGCCTCTTCAAAGTCAGTGGTGGCTGAAGGAACACAGAGGGCGGCGCTGCACACCCTGGAAATAACGGGGTCTAAATCTGCGTTTGGTACTTTTTCGTTGGACTCCAATTGGAAGACCCCGATCAGGCCTGGAAACACACATAGTGGGGTCTGTGGGTCCATCTTAATCACTTTTTCAAAGGAGCCTCTTAAATGTTGTCTTTGATCATTCTTTGTCGACCAATTAATGGACAGGATCGTGTCAACCTTGCACGAGCAAACCAGAACTTATCCATCCATCCATCCATTTTCTGCTGCTTGTCCAGTTTGGGGTCACAGGGGGGGGGGGGTCGCTGGAGCCTATCTCAGCTGCATTCAGGCGGAAGAAGGCGTACACCCTGGACAAGTTGCCACCTCATCGCAGGGTCAACACAGATGGACAGACAACATTCACACTCACATTCACACACTACGGCCAATTTAGTGTTGCCAATCAACCTATCCCCAGGTGCATGTCTTTGGAGGTGGGAGAAAGCCGGAGTACCCGGAGGGAACCCAGGCAGTCACAAAGAGAACATGCAAACTCCACACAGAAAGATCCCGAGCCCGGGATTGAACTCAGGACTATTCAGGACCTTCGTATTCTGGGGCAGATGCACTAACCCCTGTTGCACCATGCTGCCCCAAACCATCCATCCATCCATCCATTTTCTACCGCTTATTCCCTTTGGGGTCGTGCAAGGGCACTGGAGTTTATCTCAGCTACAATCGGGCGGAAGACGGGGCACAACCCGGACAAGTCACCCCCTCATCGCAGGGTCAACTTAGATGGACAGACAACATTCAGCTCACATTCACATACTAGGGCCAATTTTTTAGAACGTACCAAAATGTATATTTAAAATAAAAGTTTGTGGACATTTTACAATGGATGGATGGAATTCAATTTATAAAATAAATGAGGTGGTAAGGAATATGGTAGGAAAATCATGCTATAAAAAGTATTACCAACAACAGTAGTTGTTACAAAACAAAGTCCCGTATTTTTCGAACTATAATATGCAGTTTTTTTCATAGTTGTGCAACATATACTCCGGAGCGACTTATGTGTGAAATCAACAACACATTACCGTAAAATATAAAATAATATTATTTATGTCTTTCGCGGAAGAGATGAAGAAAATGTCAGCAATTGTCACACACACATCAACCAATAAGAATTGGGCGGGGGAGGGTCATGGCAGAAGTGCATTGTGGGTCATGGAATGCTAACTACTATATGCTACATGCTACTGCCGTAGTTATTACAATGGATCATTTCATCGTTGGCGGTAACTTATAAAAACTGAGAAGGGCTGAACAAAAATTGGACCGAAAAGGAAATCATGGACTGCAGATTACAAGCTGGATGTCAAGTGGAAGCGACGCATACCTTTGGAGTTGGCAGAGTTGTTTGGAAGCGACATCGAGGAAGAAGATTTCATCAGTCGCCACCTCATCACAAGGCCAAAACAGATAGACAGACAACATTCACACTCACATTCAAACACTAGGGCCAATTTAGTGTTGCCAATCAACCTATCCCCAGGGGCATGTCTTTGGAGGTGTGAGGAAGCCAGAGTACCCGCAGGGAACCCACGCAGTCACGGGGAGAACATGCGAACTCCACACAGAAAGATCCCGAGCCCGGGATTGAACTCAGGACTACTCATGACCTTAATCAAAGGAACAGAGCTGATGCAACCAGACACTTCTACACACAGCCACAAAAGTAAAACAACAACAAAAAACATATTTCTGCTTCTGCGGTGTGCCTCGCCATCGTCTGCCAGGGTGGTGGGAGCATGGCCAGAGACCGGAGCGGACCCAACAAAGCAACCAAGAGAGTCCATCATCGGTCGCCGATGAAGGCAGCGACGACAGTGATACAAATACCTAGGCCTACACAGAACGTACCCAGTTTCTGGACAACAAAAGTTTGTCGCTTATCATGCGAGAAGCAAGGGCATGCCAAGGACAATTAGCTTGTGCAACGAGCTAACATCGCTCCAGAAAGCACGTGGTGAAAGTGTAACGGAATATGTCAAAAGAGCGGAGACTGCCATTACTGCACTCAGAAATGCCAGTGAGGTTTTTAAAGACGGGCTGCTCTTAGCAATGGTTTTAAAAAAGGCATTTCCAGAATCTTTTAAGCCATTTGATATCTATATTTGCAGGTTCGATCTCCGCTTCCGCCATCCTAGTCACTGCCGTTGTGTCCTTGGGCAAAGACACTTTACCCACCTGCTCCCAGTGCCACCCACACTGGGTTAAATGTAACTTAGATATTGGGTTTCACTATGTAAAGCGCTTTGAGTCACTAGAGAAAAAGCGCTATATAAATATAATTCACTTCACTTCATTCACTTCACTTCATATTTCAGAAAGTGAGGAGTCAATTTTAGATGAAGGAGTTACGAGGACATGCAAACTCCACACAGAAAGATCCCGAGCCCGGGATTGAACCCCAGACTACTCAGGACCTTCGTATTGTGAGGCAGACGGACTAACCCCTCTGCCACCTTACCCTGCAATGAGGTGGCGACTTGTCCAGGGTGTACACCGCCTTCCGCCCGATTGTAGTTGAAATAGGCACCAGCGCCCCCCGCGACCCTAAAAGGGAATAAGAGGTAGAAAATGGATGGATGGAGTTACGAGGACACAGAGAAGATGCGATCCACGGCCATAGAGGACAGTGTATTGGAATATTCACTGCGGGTGGAGGCGACCATGGAGCTGGAAATGCAGACACTGTGTGTTTCAGATATGGAGTAAAGGGACACAAAGCCCGGACTTGTGGAAAGAAGCAATGGTGTAGTTTGTGCAGGACGACTTTGCTCCGTGACCAAAACTGTAAACAGAAGCAACGCCTAGACGTCACACAGCGGGATGCTGTGGAGCAGTGTTTTTCAACCTTTTCCAAGCCAAGGCCCATTTTTTTCATAGAAAAAATCCCAAAGCACACCACAAGCAGAAAACATCAATATTGACAGTAAAAATGTGTTCTTGCAATATTTGGCTATGAATTCAAACCATAACCAAGCATGCATCACTATAGCTCTTGTCTCAAAGTAGGTGTACTGTCACGATCGTATTTTGATTTTTTTGGTCTTTTCCTGTGTGTAGTGTTTTAGTTCTTGTCTTGCGTTCCTATTTTCGGTGTTGATTGCCACGTCATGTACGGATGTAACTTGTGTGACGCTGTTCGCTCCACACGCTGTAAGTCTTTGCTGTCGTCCAGCATTCTGTTTTTTGTTTACTTTGCAGCCAGTTCAGTTTTAGCTTCGTTTTGCATAGCCTTCCCTAAGCTTCAATGCTTTTTCCTAGCAGCTCTCGCTTTTTGTTTATTTTTGGTGTAAGCATTAATTAGATACCTTTTTACCTGCAAACCATCGTCGTCGTTCCCGACATCTACAAAGCAATTAGCTACCCGCTGCCACCTACTGGAAGAGTATTACATGGTTACTCTGTTACTCAACAACGGCACATTTGTGTATTATATTTACTAGTTTGCAAAAAATATTTTTAACCCATCAATCCATTTTTCTACCTTTTATTCCCTTGGGGGTGGCAGGGGGGCGCTGGTGCCTAACTCAGCTACAATCGATGTGGACAAGTCTCCACATCATTACAGATATTTTTAACCCAAGTAGGGGTGTGGAGAGGGGCGTGTCCTACGCGTCCCCTGCGGGCGGAGCATGTGCGGCAGCTGGTCGTGAAGCAGCAATCAGGTGAGCAGATACCTCAGCTGGGACGAGTTATCTAATCACCTGTTTCCTTTATCAGCAGCGTTGGAAACCATGAGCAGGGCTGGCAAACTGGGAGTGAGAGCCAGACGGAGGAGCCCGCTGTTGAGCGTGAAGAGACAGAAGCTGAAAAGCTGAAAAGGAACTCTGAACGATAAACTGTGGTAAAAATAATAAAAGAGTGTAACCCACTGAGCCAAGGTGTGGTGTTTCCTGCAAAGGAACAGAGGATCGAGGTCGGAGATCGCTACAGTGGCGCCCAACAAAAAAAAAATAAAAAAAAATAAAAAAAAGGACCCACAGAAAATGTCGCCACCAACCCCGCTGGAAGCGCTTGGCCAAGTGCTGGCGCAAGTGTCAGCGGCAAGTCAGCAGCAGGCGCAGCTGCTGAAAACCTTGATGGACAGGGCAGAGACAACAGGAGGAACCTCGACCATGAAGCGCATGGTGGAGGGGGAGGATCCACAAACCTTCCTTGACGTGTTCGAAGCAACGGCGGTGGCGAACAGATGGCCGGAAGAGGAGTGGGGCGCGAAGCTGCTGCCGCTCCTGGTGGGGGAGGCGCAGCGGGCGGTGTTGAGTCTCCCGGCAACCGCCCGCATGCAATACGCCAACCTCCGACATTCCATCTTAGACCGGGTCGGCAGCAGCAAGGAAGACCACAGAAGGAGGTTCCGGGCGATGAGACTGGAACCAGAAGACCGGCCATTCGTCTTTGCGCACCGCCTGAGAGACGCAGCGACGAGATGGCTCCAGCCAAATGGTCAGGACCCGGGGATGCTGGAGGCCATAGTCCTGGAGCGATTCTTGGAGGCCATCCCGACGAGGACCGCAGCCTGGGTCAGGTACCACAGCCCCCCGGATGTCAAGGTAGCTGTAAAACTGGCGGAGGAACACCTGGCCGTGCAGCGGGAGGCGACGCCAAGGATGGCCACGGAACCCGCTGCAGCACCCCGCCGTCGGCTCGCCCCGCGAGGGGGGGCGATGGAGAGAACAAAATCGCCTGGGCAACACGGACAGGTTCCCCAGGCGGACAGAAAGCAAAATGCACATACACACACCCACACACACACACATACCACAAAAGGGGGGACGCGGGAAAATCACGAACTAACTGGTGTTTTTTTGTTGCAGGGTGCCGGCGCTGCAGATAGAGGGCTTCCCTCACAGAGTGCGAATCAAATGCCGGGCCCGGTGTGTTGAGGGTGCGGACAGCCCGGTCACGTGCGCAGGGAGTGCTCCCTGATGGAGGTGGGGCAGGTGATGCGGGTTGTCGGGCCTCCAACACCAGCGCCCGATCACGGAGAGACGTACCGTGTACCGGTAAGGTTACAAGGGGGTACATACCGGGCGATGGTGGATTCGGACTGTAAACAGTCCTTGATCCACAAGAATCTGGTTCGGCCGGGGGTTTTGAGGCAAGCAACACGGGTGAAAATCAGGTGTATTCATGGGGATGTGCACGAATATCCGATTGTACCAGTGGAAATTGCATATGGCAAACAAAAACATAAAGTCGAGGTAGCTGTAAGTACGCACCTCTCGCACCCCGTAATTTTGGGCACGAATTGGCCGGGGTTCAGAGATTTATTGGCCTGCGCCTGCCACGTTCCAGCGTCTCATGGACCGGGTGCTGCGGCCCCACGCTGCATACGCAGCTGCGTACTTGGATGATGTCATCATCCAGAGTGACAGCTGGGAACAACACATGCAGCGGGTGGGGGCGGTGCTCGAGTCCCTGAGGCGGGCGGGGCTCACTGCCAATCCGGCGAAGTGCGCGGTTGGGGAAGGGAGGTACAGTATCTGGGGTACCACTTGGGGGGGGGGGCAGGTCCGGCCGCAGGTGGACAAAACGGCGGCGATCGCAGCCTGTCCACCTCCCAAGACAAAAAAAGAGGTGAGGCAGTTCTTGGGACTGGCAGGGTACTACCGGAGGTTCATTTCGCGGTTCGCGGATTGGACTGGTCCATTAACTGACCTCACCCGAAAGGGTGCTCCCGAACTGGTCCAGTGGACGGAGCAGTGCCAGCAGGGATTTGAGAAGGTAAAAAATGCACTTTGTGAGGAGCCGGTGCTGCACATGCCTAATTTTGACATCCCTTTCTGTCTGCAGGCGGACGCGTTGAGTCGGGGGCTGGGGGCGGTACTTTCCCAGCAGGTGGGGGGTGTCGACCGCCCCGTATTATATCTCAGCCGTAAGCTGTCGGACCAGGAGGCGAGGTACAGCACGGTGGAGAGGGAGTGCCTCGCCATCCGGTGGGCGGTGGGGGCCCTCCGTTACTACCTGTTGGGACGCGCCTTCAGCCTCTATTCGGACCACAAACCGCTCCAGTGGCTCCACCACATGAGGGATACTAACGCGAGGATCACCCGGTGGTACCTTGCGCTACAGCCTTATAACTTCCGGGTGGTCCACAGGCCGGGGAGTCAGATGGCCGTGGCCGACTTCCTCTCTCGCCCAGGGGAGGTCGGGGAGTGGCCGCGGCCGGACGATTGCCCGGCCTGAATCGGGCGGTGGAGGCATGTGGAGAGGGGCGTGTCCTACGCGTCCCCTGCGGGTGGAGCATGTGCGGCAGCCGGTCGTGAAGCAGCAATCAGGTGAGCAGATACCTCAGCTGGGACGAGTTATCTAATCACCTGTTTCCTTTATCAGCACCATTGGAAACCATGAGCGGGGCTGGCAAACTGGGAGTGAGAGCCAGACGGAGGAGCCCGCTGTTGAGCGTGAAGAGACAGAAGCTGAAAAGCTGAAAAGGAACTCTGAACGATAAACTGTGGTAAAAATAATAAAAGAGTGTAACCCACTGAGCCAAGGTGTGGTGTTTCCTGCAAAAGAACAGAGGATCGAGGTCGGAGATCGCTACAAGGGGAAAGTACATAATCTCCCACGGCACACCAAACAATGTTTCACGGTACACTAGTGTGCCGCGGCACAGTGGTTGAAAAACACTGCAGTAGAAGAAGCATCGGGAGAGGACTTTGCGTTCGTCAGCAGGAGCCAACACGAAAATGACAAAGAGACACATTTGAAGAAATTTAAAAGGTTCGACGGCAGTTTCAAAACTGAGACTCACAGCATGGAGTTGGCCCAGAGTACAAGGAGCAAAGGAGTAGCAGAGCGTAGAGGTGAAGACGAATTCACTTTGATTGACAGTCGAGGTAACACGTGCAAAACAGCACTGAAACAGGCACAGCACATTCCCACTTACCCCACAGGATATTTTCTCAGTTAAAAAGGCTACCAATGGAGCAACTGTCATTTTCAAACAAGGGAAAGATGTTCTTATTCACAATGGTGGTAAAAAGTTAAATATTCATGAGAATATAGACTTTATTACACCTACAAGGTAATGTTGTCATGATATCAATATTTTGGCACCGGTAGCAACATTATTTTGATATGTTTCGGTAATTTTCTAAATAAAGGAGAACACAAAAAATTACATTATTGGCTTTATTTTAACAAAAAAAATCTTAGTGTATATTAAACATATGTTTCTTATTGCAAGTTTGTCCATAAATAAAATAGTGAAAATACTAGACAACTTGTCTTTTATTAGTAAGTAAACAAACAAAGGCTCCTAATTTAGCTGCTGACATATGCAGTAACGTATTGTGTCATTTATCATTATATTATTTTGTCAACATTATTAAGGACAAGTGGTAAAAAAAATCATTATAATCTACTTGTTCATTTACTGTTAATATCTCTTCACTTTCTCTTTTAACTAGTATGGTTTACTAAGGAGGACGTGACGGCAAACAGACACCAGGTGGAAGTATGTCCAAAGATTTATTAATATATATATATATATATATATATGTAATAATCAATCAACAGAAAACATACTAAGTAAATGGAGCGTGGCAAAAACTCTAGAGTGTATGGTGTTAGTCTAAGTGTGTAAAATAACGGAAGTGTGTTTTACCCAAGTGTGGACAAAAGAGAACGCGGAAGTCCGTGGGGCAGGTAGAGGGTTCAGGTCAAACGAGCGAGGAGTCGAGGTACAAAGGAGGCAGTCAGAATCCAGAGGGAGATCCAGGGAAAAGAGTGAGACGCACAGCTCACCTTGCGGGCGACGGAGAATTCTGTGGGGACACGGGAGAAGACACTGAGAACACGTAGAGGTACAGGGCACAGGGAGAGCAGGTTTGCATAACGCAGGGTGATTGCTTACGGTACGCATTTGGAACTAAGTTCCCGCCCGGATCCCTATGTCCACTGGTCTTTTATGCTGCTCATCGTCAGTCGCAGGTGTGTCCTGCAGCCGGCTGCGGCGGAGAGTGGGCGCGGTCCGCTTGATGAATGCGGGGGCGTGTCTGGAATGCGCTGTCGGCGGGTCCTCTGGTTGGACTCACAGCGGAGAGAGACGCAGAATGCGCATGTCCCACAACAGTATCCCCCCCCCATGGACAGATTCCAGATGTCCTAGAATCTGAACACCCCCAAAAGCAGGAACAAAAATCAAGGGAGGGTGGAGGGGTGAACTGGTGGTGGGTCGCTGGCCCAAGTGTCTCAGAAGCCATCGGGGACAAGTCTGGTGGCGGCGTCGGGTGGACCGCCGCTGCGGCCGGCGAGGTGGACGACCAAAGAACGGTCGACGTCTTGGCCGTCGGTAAGGCGGGCACGAATGGTGCCGTGGTGCGGGCCGCCGGACACGAGGAGGTGGACGGCACTGTAGTGAGGACCGCCGGACACAAGGAGGTGGGCGGCGCCGTGCTGCAGCCCGCCGGACACGAGGAGATGGCTGAGGAGCTGAAGCCAGTGCTACTAGCTGAGGGGCGGAGGTCAGGGCCAGCCTGGATATGGGTGCTAGCTCACAGGCTAGCCTGGGGACAGGTGCTAGCTCAGGGGCTTGCCAAGGGGCTGGTGCTAGCTCGGGGGCTAGCCGAGAGGCTGGTGCTGGCTCGGGACTGCCGCTGGCTCGGGGGCTAGCTCGGGGACTGCCGCTGGCTAGGGGGATGGCTCGGGGACTGCCGCTGGCTCGGGGGCTGGCTCGGGGACTGACGCTAGCTCGGGGGCTGGCTCGGGGACTGACGCTAGCTCGGGGGCTGGCTCGGGGACTGACGCTAGCTCGGGGGCTGGCTCGGGGACTGACGCTAGCTCGGGGGCTGGCTCGGGGACTGACGCTAGCTCGGAGCCTAGCTCGGGGACTGGCGCTAGCTCGGAGGCTAGCTCGGGGACTGGTGCTAGCTCGGAGGCTAGCTCGGGGACTGGCGCTAGCTCGGAGGCTAGCTCGGGGACTGGCGCTAGCTCGGAGGCTAGCTCGGGGACTGGCGCTAGCTCGGAGGCTAGCTCGGGGACTGGCGCTAGCTCGGAGACTAGCTGTGGGTCTTGTGCTAGCTCGGGGGCTAGTCGAGGGGCTGGTGCTAGCTCAGGCGCTAGCTTCGGGACAGGTACTAGCTCGGAGGCTAGCCAGGGGACTGGTGGCTGCGGCTGGGAAAGACGGAAGATAGGTGGGATATCTCGGGCAGGGGGACGTCTGTCTGGTTGCAGCTGTGCTACCACATTAGCAGGGCCACCAGTACAAAAATGAAAAACAGATGGTATAGGTCTGGCAGGGGTTTGCCTGGCTGGGTGTAGATGCGCCACCACATCAGCACAGTCACCAGCACTATCCCCCCCTTCCGAACGTGGATGCCAAACGCCTCCAGCTGACTGAGGAATTGTCACTAAGGGTGGGAGGTGGGTGGCCAGGCGCCGGGCAAATTCATCCCTCCCCGTATTGAAATTAAACAGTCCCTTGACGGAGTGTTGAGGGCTATAAAAATTGTCCATGGTGGAGGAAAAAGACATCCTGAGAGGGGCAAAAAGGAAGGAGGAAAGGCGAGAAAACAAAAAAAACAAACAAAAAGTCACTGGGACAGAGCTAAAGTCACTGGGGGCTATGAAAGCAAGAACAACAAAAAATACTGTGCCGTCAGGTCCTACTATTTAATTTTTCTGGCGGGAACTTACTGTTATGGTTTACTAAGGAGGACGTGACGGCAAACAGACACCAGGTGGCAGTATGTCCAAAGATGTATTAATATATATATATATATATATATATATATATATATATATATATATATATATATATATATATATATATTAACAAATGTATATATGTAATAATCAATCAACAGAAAACATACTAAGTAAATGGAGCGTGGCAAAAACTCTAGAGTGTATGGTGTTAGTCTAAGTGTGTAAATTAACTGAAGTGTGTTTTACCCAAGTGTTGACAAAAGAGAACGTGGAAGTCCGTGGGGCAGGCAGAGGGTTCAGGTCAAACGAGCGAGGAGTCGAGGTACAAAGGAGGCAGTCAGAATCCAGAGGGAGATCCAGGGAAAAGAGTGAGACGCACAGCTCACCTTGCGGGCGACGGAGAATTCTGTGGGGACACGGGAGAAGACACTGAGAACACGTAGAGGTACAGGGCACAGGGAGAGCAGGTTTGCATAACGCAGGGTGATTGCTTACGGTACGCATTTGGAACTAAGTTCCCGCCCGGATCCCTATGTCCACTGGTCTTTTATGCTGCTCATCGTCAGTCGCAGGTGTGTCCTGCAGCCGGCTGCGGCGGAGAGTGGGCGCGGTCCGCTTGATGAATGCGGGGGCGTGTCTGGAGTGCGCTGTCGGCGGGTCCTCTGGTTGGACTCGCAGCGGAGAGAGACGCAGAATGCGCATGTCCCACAACATTAACGTGTTCTATCTACACTTCTATTAAAATGTATAATTCACTTGTTTGATACTTTATACTCGTTTGGATGATCCCACAAAGTTGGGTATCGATCCGATACCAAGTAGTTACAGGATCATACATTGGTCATTTTCAAAGTCCTCATGTAACCAGGGACATGTTTCCTGAGTTTATAAAGTTAAAAAGTTAAAGTTAAAGTCCCAATGATTGTCACACACACACTAGTTGTTGTGAAATGTTTCCTCTGCATTTGACCCATCCCCTTTTTCACCTCCTGAGAGGTGAGGAGAGCAGTGAGCACCAGCAATTTGGTGATTTTACCCCCAATGGCATCCCTTGATGCTGAGTGGCAAGCGGGGAAGCAATGGGTCCCAATTTTTGTGACTTGATGGGGTCCATGGGACCCCATTATGAAAATTTCTAGCGCCAAGACTGCTGTCAACAGAGGAGAAAAAATGCTTTATTTAAATAAATACATTATTTATAAAGCAAGTTCAATTATCATTGGTAAATTTTCACCCTAGCTGACCGCCTTGGCAGGCATACATGTGTCACTGTCATGCCTGTAAATCGGTTTTATGTTTGATCATGTTTATGTTTTCTTTTTGGACTCTTATTTCCCGTTTTACACTTTCTGATTTTGTTTGTTTCCATAGTTACGCATTTTTTTGGACCTGGTCTCCAAGTCACGCCCCTGCCCTCAGTCCCACACCTGTTTCTCTTCATCATAGTCACTACTTAAATAATTTTTTTTCTGTTCGTCGGCCTGAGAACTTTGCTTGTGTACTTGCTTTACTTACCGGACTTCGTATCGAACCCTGATGACTACGCTGATTATTGATTTGACCACACCACGTAAGATTTTGTTTATATTCATGCCTCTGTGCAAGTTTTTGGTTTGTTTTATACCATTGATAGTATATTTTGTTTATTTGTATATAGTCATGCCATTTTGCTGTTTTGTTTGGAGTTTGGTATAGATTATTATCCGCCACTTTGTTTTGCCTGTTTGTATTTACTTTGTTAATAAATTAATCATGTACTCACATTCACGCCTGGCTCCTTCCAAATATTCTCTGTGCCGAAGAAGCGAAACAAATCCAAGTCAACGTCCTGACAGTCCTCTTTTTGGGATTTCAGAATATGGTCAGCCTAATTTATTTGTATGATATATTTGATATGACATAACACTTAAAAGGTCTGTACTCTGTACATGAATGCATTAATGATAGATCCAGCTGAGTGTGGTTGGAATGAAAAGAAACAAAGTGATGGATCCGTGTGCTCTTCACAAGGTGATGATATCACAGATACATTAGCAAACATAGTTGACTTCTTTAAGACTTAAAAAGTGGATGTTGGTAACATACTTCCCTCCTGTAAGATGTTATATCATATTGTGGAGGTGTACAATCTCTTGTGTTAATTAAAACAGTGTAATACATTTTTTTTTTCCCACATCAATAGTACCCATATAACAAATATCGATAAGGGTATCATATCGATACAATCTTAACGATATACATCCCTAGTCATAAGCGACTTATCCTGTTGTTATTTTTACTGATTGAGGGACTGCGGATATCATATCAAACCGGCAAATCATATTTTCCCAAGTGTCCAGTCTGATTGTTGTGAAGTAATTTCCTACATTGTTACATAACACCCACAACACCATTTCCTCTCGTTCCTGTTTTGTATAAGCCATCATTATGGTTCCCATATAAGATCAACAATAGCATTTCCCTTCATTTATCTTTTATATTCTCTGTCACATCTGAATAAAAAAAAAAAAAAAAAAGTTTCATATTTAAAGTATACTATATTTTTTAGGGCTGCAAACCTTCGGGTGTCCCATGATTGGATTCAATATCGATTCTTGCGGTCGCGATTCGACAATATATCGATTTTTTCGATTCAACGCGATTCTCGATTCAAAAACTATATTTTTCCGATTCAAAACGATTCTGTTTTCATTCGATACATAGGATTTCAGCAGGATCTACCCCAGTCTGCTGACAAGCTAGCAGAGTATTTTTTTTAATTTTTTTTAAAGCTTTTATAATTGCAAAGGACTATGTTTTTTCAACTGATTGCAATAATGTAAATTTGTTTGAATTATTAAATATTGATTCTTGCGGTCGCGATTCGATAATATATCGATTTTTTCGATTCAACGCGATTCTCGATTCAAAAACTATATTTTTCCCGTTCAGAACGATTCTGTATTCATTCAATACATAGGATTTCAGCAGGATCTACCCCAGTCTGCTGACATGCTAGCAGAGTAGTAGATTATTTTTAAAACACTTTTGTAATTGTAAAGGACAATGTTTTATCAACTGATTGCAATAATGTAAATTTGTTTTAACTATTAAATGAACACAAAATATGACTTTGTGAAAATATTGGACACAGTGTGTTGTCAAGCTTATGAGATGTGATGCAAGTGTAAGCCACTGTGACACTATTCTTTATTTTTATACATGTCTAATGATAATATAAATGAGGGATTTTTAATCACTGCTATGCTAAAACTATAACTAATATTGATACTGTTGTTGATAATATTCATTTTTGTTTCACTACTTTTGGTTTGTTCTGTGTCGTGTTTATGTCTCCTCAATTGCTCTGTTTATTGCAGTTCTGAGTGTTGCTGGGTCAGGTTTGGTTTTGGAATTATATTACATTGTTATGGTATTGCTGTGTAGTGGATTTTTGGATTGATTAAAAAAAACAAAAAAAAACGATTTAAAAAAAAAAAGAGAATCGATTCAGAATCGCACAACATATTCAACTGGATTCGTATTAAAATCGATTTTTTCCTACACCCCTAATACATTTTAAATCAAAACAAGGCACTGCTTCATAATGATAATGAGGACCTCTACTTTTTACCTTCTCATTAATTAAACATGATATCTGTGGCCCTGAAATGTCCCAAAGTTCTTTTAATGATTGATTTTCCATGAACCCAAATGGTTTCCTAAATGTCCTCCTTCAAGAGCATCAGTGAAGATAGCGCAGTATAATTACTCCACATTTGGAGATAAGCATTGTCCGACAATTCAGTGGATGGCTGCTGGTATGGTGTGTGTACAGTACTGTACGCACATGCACGTTTTAGGTCCTGTCCACTCAAATTTAAAAAATGATGAGGATAATAAATACTATCCATCCATCCATCCATCCATTTCCTACCACTTATTCCCCAATAAGTACTATTGTTTCATTATTTTTTTAGACATAATCGCAGGAGAGCAATTTGTCATTGCATTTAAAAAGCAAAACAAAAGTAAATTGTCAGCACGGACCCGTTCAAGAGCAGACGTATGCATTGTAAGTGCAAAAGTACCCACCCTTTCTGGATACACTCGAGAAAGTACTGGAAAGTGCTCCCCCGGGTGATTCCCTTGTCCCACTGGGGGACTTCAACACTCATAGGTAGGTAGGTAGGTCTTTATTGTCATTGCAACAAGTACAAGGAAACTTTGTTTTCAGCACAAACCTGTTGAAGATTAGACAAACAAACAGTGTACAGGGTGACAGAACAAGAACGCTGATGGGTCGCCATAAGTCTTCCCGTAAAAGATGGGAAAAAGGTCAACGCTGGGGAAGGATGTGTAAAAAAATACAATCCAGACTGGGCTCCTAAGGGGGGCCCAGTTCGGAGTGAGAAAAAAACCTCCATAGCAAAGCACATATACATATTACAACATACATCTCGAGATATCTAGCAACAGAGGGAAGGTAGTTCAAGGTCATGGTGGTAAGTCGCAGCTCTCAGGCGCTGACCATCCATTCCTCACCCCTACGGGGTTTGCATCGAGGGCGTTGGATTAGGGGACGGGGGGGTGTATGTGTGGCGTATATTTTTTTGTGGATGTGTTTGTGTGTGTGTGTGTATATAAGCCCATAGTGTGTCTCAGTTCCGCGGCCTTGATATATTTGCCGTCGCTAGTCCAAAGTTAACAACTACAGGTGTGTGTCCATGAGAGACAAAAAAGGGAGTTTTTTGTGTCTTCGCTGCAGCGATCTTCGGGAGAGTCTCAAAGCCAGGGAAACAATCCAAATAAAAATCTCTTTTCACTCTAAATTGTCTATGACTGGTCCTCAAAACTGTGGTGTAGACAGTCCGATGTGATCCACATTTCTTCCCGCATCCTCCAATCATTTGTGGCAGCTTTGGGGTACTTTTAAGACTGCCAGCAATTTCCAATTTGTCAACAAACCAGAGCAACGCTTACTCCAATCAGCAGATGTCCTTTTGTCATAATGCCGAATAGGTGGATATCTTCACATCGTCGACAGAAAAGGGTCGCCAGGCACGCGGCACTCCTTCTTCTCCCAAGAGTCTGTCGTGTGTCCAGCAACAACCGCTTCGTCACGACAGCAGGTTCCCCCAAACCCCAAGATCTTGACAATTATGTTGAGGCCAGTTAAATAGTTCCAATGTTTAGATTTGGAGAGCAGTGCAAAAAGAGGCAACAAGAAAGTTAAGACAAGACAAAACAAAGAAGCCAGCAGGAAAGATAAGGGAGAGGAAAGGGGAGCGTCCACCCTCGATGAGTGCCAGAGAGAAAGGCTACAACAGTGAAACCTGGAGAGGTGTGATTGGGAAGAATGGCCGTCCGGATCTGAACCCGATAGTTGGAACACACCCTACATCTTCCGGCTGGCCTGGGAACGCCTCGGGATCCCCCCAGGAAGAGCTGGATGAAGTGGCTGGGGAGAGGGAAGTCTGGGCTTCCCTGCTTAGGCTGTTGCCCCCGCAACCCAACCTTGGATAAGGGGAAGTAGATGGATGGATGATGAGGTGGCGACTTGTCCAGGGTGTACGCCGCCTTCCGCCTTAATGCTGCTGAGATAGGCTCCAGGCATCCCTGCCACCCCGAACGGGACAAGCGGTAGAAAATGGATGGATGGATGCATGCTGTATACTCTACATACTGTACACTGTGACAGAACAGGATCGCTCATGGGTTGCCACTAGGGAGGAACCCTCGTAAAAGATGGGAACAAAATGAGTGATTTTTTTTTCATTTCAGACAAGGCTCCTTTGGGCTCAGTCTGGGGCCAGGAAAAAAAAAAAACTTGATAGAGTCGAAGGCGTGGGCCTTCAATGAGTGTCAGAGTGAGTAACTGCTAATACGACCGACATGGCTGCCAAGTCTGTCGTCTGAAAAGGGGCGGGCATTATTGGTGACCGGAGCCGGAATGCAACCGCTCTCATACACACTGGGAAGATGCTCTCATACACACTGGTAAGATGCTCTCATACACACCGGTAAGATGCTCTCATACACACTGGTAAGATGCTCTCATACACACCGGTAAGATGCTCTCATACACACTGGTAAGATGCTCTCATACACACCGGTAAGATACTCTCATACACACTGGTAAGATGCTCTCATACACACTGGTAAGATGCTCTCATACACACCGGTAAGATACTCTCATACACACTGGTAAGATGCTCTCATACACACTGGTAAGATGCTCTCATATACATAACTGAAATCCTTGCACACATACTACTGAAATTGTGGTCTCTTACACGCACATGGTGTGTGTGTGCGTGAGAGAAAAACATTTTAGTTGTTTATGTGAGAGCATTTGAGTAGTGTGTGTAATAGCATTTCAGTAGTGTATGTGTGAGCATTTCAGTAGTGTGTGTAAGACTGTTTCTGTAATGCCGGTTCGGCATCGTGGTACCGGGTTAGATTCCCTCAAGGATGTGTCAAACAAAGAACACAACAAAGGTAGGATCTAACACATTTATTAACAAAAAGTGAGCTCTGAACAAAAACACTGGAGCTAATAAAAAGGGAAACAAAAGACGCTAGCGTGAAAGCTAGGAAATATGAAGAACTAAGACTTGGCACGATGGCACAAAAAGTAAAAACAAAGATGATTAGCATGTGAGCTTGAAGATGACAATAAGTTGGCTTAGCTAATGAGCTAGCGAGAAAAACATACCTGACGTTACTTGTTGCATGTGAGCAAATTAGAGTCCCAGAAAGAATAAACAGAAGAGGCTGGCTTATAAAGGAGGGTGATTAGCTGAAGCAGGTGTGCGCACCGAGTGTAGCAGGTGAACTAATGAGTAACCATAGTGATGGACAAAACAGGAAATAAACGGATCAGACGGAGAATGAAACAACGATGGAAAAATGAACAACGTGAAGATCCAAGTCACGGATCGCAACAGTTTCAGTGGTGTGTGTGCGAGAAAAACATTTCAGTTGTTTATGTGAGCGCATTTCAGTAGTGTGTATAAGAGTGTTTCAGTAGTGTGTATAAGAGCGTTTCAGTAGTGTGTGTGAGAGAAAAACAGTTCAGTTGTTTATGTGAGCGCATTTCAGTAGTGTGTATACGAGTGTTTCAGTAGTGTGTGTGAGAGAAAAACAGTTCAGTTGTTTATGTGAGCGCATTTCAGTAGTGTGTATAAGAGTGTTTCAGTAGTGTGTGTGAGAGAAAAACCTTTCAGTTGTTTTGATGTGGGAGCATTTCAGGAGTGTATGTAAGAGGTAATTCTGAATAATGTCCCTGACGGCCCCTCATAGATTGTCAAGGTGACATTAACTCCATGATGAATGTCACAGCAGACAAAGAACTGCAGCTTGTGGTATTTCATGAAAGGAAGTTCACTGCTAACAATTACGTGGACAAACTAATGACTAACGTGACCACATTTCTGTTACGGCGCGTGCACAGTTAGCTTTTCTTTCCTCCGCACGCGCCGCTGAGCGCACCTCAGGACACGCTCCGTTTCTGGTGCCACGCGCCTGCACAGCTGTGCGCAATCATCGATCAACACACCTGCTTAAAAGCTAGTGTGTCCTCAGATCCAGTGCTGGAACGTAGATCTCTGCTTGCGGTAAGTGTCAAATCTCTGGCTCCTCACCTTGTTTTTGCTCGCTCTCAGCGTCCTTCCGGTCTTTGTCTTTTGTCATCTTCCTTGTCCCGCAGTATCCCTCCCCCCCCAACCCCCGTCCCCGTCCGTCCCGTCCCCCCGTCCCCCTGGACCCGAGCTGTGTGCCTCGCTTCCTTGGACTTCCCCTCTGGATCTCTACTGTCTCCCTGGACAATGACCTCTGCTTTTGGGGGACGACGTGGCGCAGTTGGGAGAGGGTTCTTGGTTCAATCCCCACCTTCTACCAAACTTGAGCAAGACACTTCACCTTTGCTCCTGATGGGTCGTGGTTAGTGCTGTGCATGGCAGCTCCCGCCATCAGTGTGTGTAAAAGTGTGTGTGTGATTGTGGAAATAAGGTCAAAGCGCTTTGAGTACCTTGAAGGTAGAAAAGCGCTATACAAATATAATCCATTTACTATTTTAGACACGGATCTCTTGACGCCTCTCTCCATCCCCACAGACTTGTATTACGGATTCTTCTACCAGCCTTGTCACCTTCTCACTCTACACGCACTTGCAACAAATCCTGGTAATATTAATTGTAACGCTTCACATAGTCCTGCAAACATACATAGTAGCATACACACTCCACCGCATCATCAAGATCCCTCTGTCGCTGTGTTATCTCTTTCCCCTGTCGAACATAACAACTTCCTTGGACCCCCATTACCACAGCTGCTGAAAAAATATGCTTTTAATGCCGGACATGGCATTGGAACTCAAATAAAGACTACAAATAGTCTGTTGCGATGGCAGTGATGGGTGAGTGAATAGTAACAAATACATTTCCTCTGTTTCATTTACTGAAAGGGAACCAATGATGGTTCCAATCTACATTTAACACACTTCCTTGAAGATAGATATATGTTTTGATGTAGGTTCCGTGTGATTTTTGCTCCACAGTCACATGTATAGCCCACTTTGAGTATGTTTGCAAACAGTCTGTGTGTTTTGATCGTAAATGGTCCACCCTTTCCAAAAGTGGCATAATGTATCTTTTGAAAATGTGCACTATTACATATATACAAGTGAGAAGATAACTGATTTTATTAAGTATAAATTGGAAAAATGTATTGCATACTGGGAAAACGGTCCATTATGTCATGTCACATAAGCCTGATTTTAATTTCTCGAATTAGTGATTGTACTAAAAAGAAGATTACTCCCTATATGTCTATATATATATATATATATATATATATATATATATATATATATATATATATATATATATATATATATATATATAAATTATTATTTACTTTCTGTTTATATTCTTTTATTTTATTTCTGATTATTATTATTACGGTATTATTTTTATTATTTATGTTTTTTATTAAATTGATTTCTCTGTAAATATATTTATAATTTTGTTTTCTTGCTGGTTTTTTTTATGTCACGTCATATAAGCCTGATTTAAATTTCTGGAATTAGTGATTGTACTGTTTAAAAAAAGGGTTACCCCCTATACGTCTCTCTCTCTCTCTCTCTCTCTATATATATATATATATATATATATATATATATATATATATATATATATATGTAGGTGTGGGAAAAATCACAATACTACTTCATCTCTACAGAACTGTTTCATGAGGGGTTCCCTCAATCATCAGGAGATTTTAAATTATTATTTACTATCTGTTTATATTCTTTTATTTTATTTCTGATTATTATTATTACAGTATTAGTATTATTATTTTTATTATTTATGTTTTTTTATCAAATTGATTTCTCTGTAAATATAATTATAATTTTGTTTTCTTGCTGTTTTTTTGAGGGTTGTGGGGGCGGTGGCATCGTTGGGATTTAAACAAAAATATATTTTGACATTTAGAGCAGACAACAGATATAGGATGTAATGGATGGGAATGTTTGATGCTGGATAACAATAAAAATTTAATGAAAAAGAAAAAACAAAAAAGTGCACTATTGAATGTATTTTTTATAGACAAACGTTACCGCTATTTTCCTTCCAGATACAGTTGAAAATAAAACTTCATAAACATTAGCGTCACCAAACACAATATTATTATTTATTTATTTATTTTTATTTTTATTTTTATTAAATCAACATAAAAATATACAAGATACACTTTCAATTAGTGCATCAACCCCCCCCCCCCCCCCCCTAAAAAAAAAAAACACCCTACCCCATTCACACTCATCCACAATTAATTAATAATAACAAAAAAACATTCCGCCGAATTTATGTCACTGCATATCACCTCTTGGTATTAGTGTGCATTCCGCGATTAAAAGAAAATATCGTATCAATACATGTTTATTTTTATAGCCCTAAATCACAAGTGTCTCAAAGGGCTGCACAAGCCACAACGACATTCTCGGTTCAGATCCCACATAAGGGCAATGAAAAACTCAAAACCCAGTGGGATTGATTGATTGATTGATACTTTTATTAGTAGATTGCACGGTACAGTACATATTCCGTACAATTGACCACTAAATGGTAACACCCGAATAAGTTTTTCAACTTGTTTAGTGTGAATGACTAAGAGAAACCTTGGCGAGGACATCAGATGTGGGTGACCCCCCCCACGTCGAGTGGGTCTAGCCTATATAGTAGCCTACGATTCCTACCTTCCGTTCGGTTCCCTCAAACCAAGTAGTAATGTAGGTTGTCTCTTTTGTTGGAGTTTAGTGGCTAATCCAACTTTGTACTTGCCCGTGTAGAATGTTGACAAAGGAAGACAAACTTATTTATTTTATAGAAATCAGAGTAGGCGGGAGAGCATGAGACAAGAAGAAAAGACACGGGAGGCTGAAGGTAGCAGTCTCAGTACAGCAGAGCGGAGGGGGGCGGACAGCATATTCATAGTAGAATCCCCACAAAAGTATGTCACAAATGGCTCCCTATTGAAAAAAAGACTGCAAAATATCGTTAAATACAGCCATTTTGAAAAAAAAAAAACAACTTTAAAGTATTATATGTGTTGATTGAAGGTTTGATATATGTTGTTTTTTTTAACTGTACGACCGCAATTTTCCTGATCAAATACAGGTCAGAAACCTGGGATGAGCTGATGCAGCTGGCTTATTTGCAAGCTTCCGATGGCCATTAAAGAGACAGAGTTGGAACTAATCAATGCTTTACAACTGTCATTTTGATTGAATAGAATAGAATAGAATAGAATATATCTTTATTGTCATTGTATATTGTACAACAAAATTGTATGCAAAACTAATTTAGTGCAAATTCATAACAGATAAAAACATAAGAACATAGATAAATAGATAAAAATACATAAAAATAACAAGTATACAGCTCTCATGCACAGTCTTTATTGTCGTCTTGTGTTCAGCGACACCATTGCTCTCGGGTAAAAAATGTTCTTAAATCGATTTGTCCGGCATTTTATTGTCCTGTATCTCCTGCCTGAGGGCATCAGTTCAAAAAGTTTATGTCCAGGGTGAGATGGGTCCTTTATGGTGTTTTGGGCCTTTTTGAGGCACCTGGCACTGTACAGTTCATCTAGGGAGGGGAGAGAGCAGCCAGTGATCTTCATGGCAGTTTTTATGACCCTCTGAAGTGCATTTCTCTCTGGAATGGGATATTTTACAGAAATCGGAAGATGGAGCAAGCACAAAGGTGGATGGCATGCGCTCTAAACAAGTTGTAAACACCTAAGAATCAATATACTCAATTTTTTTGAAAATCCTGTCATTTTCTAAAAACTCTAAAAACACCTGATAACCCGCAGCGCCTAACGTACAGAATAATTCTGGTTGTGCTAACCGACCTCAAAGCTATTTTATTTTGAACATGATGTAAATACAAGTGAGACCAGTAGATGGCAGTCACACATAAGAGATATGTGTAGACTGCAATACAAAGCCAGTTAACAACACCAACATTTTAAATGTTCCATTGAGAATATAGAATGTTACACATACCCTCAAAAATCTGTTAAAATGTTTTAGTACGAATTCTGTAAGGACTGGGGAAGGAGACGGCACGACAACAATGGATCAAACTCAACAGATTTATTGAGTGGTTGATGATTTCATGAGGTGTGTATGTTACTATGTGTTTGAATGGAAAGCTATGTGTGGAAATTAACCGTATGTCAATACCGTGAAGTTTGTTGAAGTGCGTGTTGGATGTACAGCGTCCAAGTCCGAGGGGACGAAGCCAAGAGGTCCGAGGTCCGAGCGGGGTCGTAGGCAATAGGGGGAAGTCCAGAAGTCCAAAACAGGGGTCAAAGATCGGGGAGAGCAAACAAGGTCCAGGAGGGAAAGGCAGCAGCGGAGGCACACAGAGGAAGCTGAGACATGAGTGACTGTGGGGAAAAACAAGAGACAAAAATGGGATCAGGAAAAAGACACGATGCAACAAGCAAGCGAGCGAGATCCGGAGAAAAGTCAGAGATGCGAAGCTTAATGCGAACAAAGCTATGTTCCGACGAAGAGAAGTCAGCGGCGAGGCTCTTTATTCTGTCGTCCTTCATTAAAACCCAGATGCGTTGATTGCAGATTCCCTCCGGCTGCGGCAGAGAGTGTGTTCGTGGTTTGTGCGACAGTGCGGGGGCGTGTCGGGCGGCGCTCACAGCGGAGCTTCAAGGTGCTCCTGGAGAAGAGGTAGACTGTGCGTTAGTGCTGCAATGGGTTCTGGGTATTTGTTCTCTGTGATTCAACATATGGGTGATATTATGGTGTGTGTATAAGGACCTCAAAATAGCATCTATTAGCAGACATATTACCTGGCATTTTTTTGCAATATTGTGCAAAACTAACTTTTCTTACCTTCCGGTACCTGCTGATCTGTATTTGGGATTTGCATAAGTCCTAAACATTTGCGCATATCCGCCTTTGTAGCCCGTGTCGACGCCGTAGTCGATAAGCTTCTTCTTTTTCCCTATCCTTTTGTTATGGGACATTCATGCTCTGCTGTTGCCATTTCTAATATAAAGTAGCATAAAGTTCTAACTTATATCTCTCAGTAGACTCGCTATGAAAGCGCTAAAAACTACCAATGTAGTGGGTTTACATTATTCACTCACAGAACTTTAGTTATTAAAGAGTTCCGGTCGGACGGTTTTTTACCAAACACATTTCCCGCGTTGTTGTTGCACTGGTGAGCTCGGATGAGGACATTCTGCTCCATTATTGATTAAAGTAAAGTCTGAATGTCATTAAAACAGTTAACTCCATCGTTTGACACTTCTTCCACTCCCATCTTTTCACGGTACACTGGTACAACAAACAAAGATGATGAGGAGAAGACGCTGTCGAAGGTGAGCCACGTTAATAAGACCGCCCATAAAACGGCGCATCCAGAAATCTACTTGAAGATTGTCTGTAAAACATAATCGATGCAACATTTTGACCTGATAACCACACATATATATTATTGTAGACCACAAGGAAGTGTTTTAAAGTTAGAAAAAAATCATAACATGACCCCTTTAATGCTCCTGATAATCAGGTATGCCTTTTATATGAAAATAAACCCGCTCATCGGCAGTGAGCCTTATAATACGTTGTGGCCGATAGTCTGGACAATAAGGTACTATAATGTAATAGTAAATGGTAAATGGGTTGTACGAACCCCGTTTCCATATGAGTTGGGAAATTGTGTTAGATGTAAATATAAACGGAATACAATGATTTGCAAATCCTTTTCCACCCATATTCAGTTGAATGCACTACAAAGACAAGATATTTGATGTTCAAACTCATAAATGTTTTTTTTTTTGCAAATAATAATTCACTTAGAATTTCATGGCTGTAACACGTACCAAAGTAGTTGGGAAAGGGCATGTTCACCACTGTGTTACATCACATTTTCTTTTAACGTCCACAGTTTCCAAATATGATTTGAAATGTGGACTCGTCAGACCACAGAACACTCTTCCACTTTGCATCAGTCCATCTTAGATGAGCTTGGGGCCAGCGAAGCCGGCGGCGTTCTTGGGTGTTGTTGATAAATGGCCTTCGCTTTGCTAGAGTTTTAACTTGCACTTACAGATGCAGCGACCAACTGTAGTAACTGACAGTGGTTTTATGAAGTGTTCCTGAGCTCATGTGGTGATATCCTTTACACACTGATGTCGGTTTTTCATGCAGTACCGCCTGAGGGATGAAAGGTTTGTAATATCATCGCTTACGTGCAGTGATTTCTCCAGATTCTCTGAACCTTTTGATGATTTTACAGACCGTAGATGGTAAAATACCTAAATTCCTTGCAATAGCTCGTTGAGAAATGTTATTCTAAAACTGTTTGACAATTTGCTTACAAATTGGTGACCCTCACCCCATCCTTGTTTGTGAATTACTTAGCATTTCATGGAAGCTGCTTTCATACTCAATCATGGCACCCACCTGTTCCCAATTAGCCTGCACACCTGTGGGATGTTCCAAATAAGTGTTTGATGAGCATTCTTCAACTTTATCAGTATTTATTGCCACCTTTCCCAACTTCTTTGTCATGTGTTGTTTGCAACAAATTCCAAAGTTTATGATTGTTTGCAAAAAAAAAATGTTTATCAGTTTGAACATCAAATATGTTGTCTTTGTAGCATATTCAACTGAATATGGGTTGAAAAGCACCTTTGCTTCAAACTCAGATCTGCACAAGTAGTTATAGAGAGTGACAGGTAATAAGGTAGTTGTTACACCGGTCCTGCTGTTCGGTCCGGTGCAGACTGTAGTCGAGGAGTAGAGGGAAGACGTTCTATTTCAATGTTTATTTGTGGTTGTCCCAGCCACGCCACGCCGTAATGAAAAGCTGACCAATCATAACCTTTAAGGCAAGGGTGTCAAACTCTGGCCCGCGGGCCAAAATTGGCCCGCCGTGTAATTTAATTTGGCCCTTGAGGCAATACCAAATTAACTTCAGAGCTGGCCCGCCGGTATCACACAGCAGTGGTGCCACTGTAACACCGCATTCACCGCTAATACTCATACTTGCCAACCCTCCCGATTTTCCCAGAAGACTCCCGAATTTCAGTGCCCCTCCCAAAAATCTCCCGGGGGCAACCATTCTCCCTAATTTCTCCCGATTTCCAACCAGACAACAATATTGAGGACCCTGCCTTTATCGTACTCTACAACCTGTCGTCATGTCCTCTTTTCCTCCCTACAAACAGCGTACCGGCCCAGTCACGTAATATATTTGGCTTTTACGCCCAGAAATGAATGCAAGGCATACTTGGTCAACACCCATACTGAAGGTGGCCGTATAAACAACTTTAACACTGTTACAAATATGCGCCACACTGTGAACCCACACCAAACAAGAATGGAAAACACATTTAGGGGCGGTTTAGCTCGGTTGGTAGAGCGGCCGTGCCAGCAACTTGAGGGTTGCAGGTTCGATTCCCGCTTCCGCCATCCTAGTCAATGCCGTTGTGTCCTTGGGCAAGACACTTTACCCACCTGCTCCCAGTGCCACCCAGACTGGTTTAAATGTAACTTAGATATTGGGTTTCACTATGTAAAGCGCTTTGAGTCGCTAGAGAAAAGCGCTATATAAATATAATTCACTTCACTTCACATTTCGGGAGAACATTCGCAACATAAACACAACAGAACAAATACCCACAACCCCTTGCAGCACTAACTCTTCCGGGACTATACTATACACCCCCCCTGTTACCACCACATTTTTTATTCTCATTTTATTTACTATGCCGTTGATGTTTTTTCGTTTGCTTTTTGAAAGTTGATTTTGCACTGTCAAGTTGAATAAGCGTTGCTTGTTCCATATTCGGTGTTAAAGCAAATCAGTGTAGCAAACTGAGCAATAATTAACGTTTTTAGTCATGCACTTTCTCTGGCTACTTCAAGGGTTGAATGTTTGATTCATTCCATCCATCCAATCAATTTTTTACCGCTTGTCCCGTTCGGGGTTGCTGGAGCCTATCTCAGCTTGTACACACTGGACAAGTCGCCACCTCATCACAAGGCGTTTGATTCATTCATTATCATTATTTTATTTTCAACTGTATTATTAGCCTGTGGAAAAAGTTTATTTTGATATTTGCCTCAGAGGGCTGCAAATAGAAAAGAGGCATTACATTTTTATTTATATTTTATTTGATATGCCATTGCTATTTTTTTATTATTATTATTATTATTTGAAACTGCATTTTGCATGTCCCTATAAAGTTATATAAGCCTTGCTCGTTCAATATTCAATGCAAAAATTGTTTGGGTCCCTATTAAAAGGTTCATTTGTTCAACTTTGGCCTGGGGCTTTGTTCAGTTTTTAAATTTTGGCCCACTCTGTATATGAGTTTGACACCCCTGCTTTAATGTAAGGAATCAGATTATTTAAGAAGTGCACGGTGGGAAAGAGCAAACTGGGGTATGCTGGAGCCTTGACAGAGGAGCATTGTCATGCTTCACACAATTTGACATAAATGAAAGGGCTGGATTAATTACAAGCAAGACTTGTATCTGGTCCATAAGCTGCCAGTAGTCTGATTTACATCCTTTATGTCAGTCAGGCTCCTAATGTGGATCTATGGCGCTGTGCCACATGCAGAAGCCGGTTTGTCTTCATATTAGCAGATATGAAAAACGACAGCAACTCTGAAGTTCTGTTATGATCCTGAACATTGCAGCAGCCTGTTTATTAAAAAGGTGGCAAAACAACGGTGACACCAAAACCGTCCTTTTTGGGACCCAAAAGGCTAAGTTAATTAATTAGTCATCGGTGCCGCAGTGCCAGAAGGTTGCCGATCTTATCGCTATAAGCCGCCATCCTGTGTAAATTGACTGAGATTTTGATCTAACAAGGCTTTGACCTGGATCCCTCCCTCACTGGCTGATGTGAAAGACATTGATGAGAGGATTTAGCTGGACAAGGCAAGGGGACATGTTATCTTTGGTCATGCCATCAGTGCCAGAGCTAGAGGGCAAGTTTAATTGCCCGACGGAACAGTTTCGTACTCATTTTTTTACTGGGGGAATCAAAACTAAAAGAACATTTCCAAAGTAGTAATATGCATTTGGGGACATATTTTCTTGTTTTTGCTTAAAGGAGGATGGTGGCCCTATTATGCAAAACCAATTTTTCTTACCTGTTTTTGTGTAAGTGAGACTTGCGTTAGTCCCAAAAATTTGAAATTGAATCACAAAGGCATGGAGTATATACAAAACCCAAAATCAGTTAAGTTGGCACATTGTGTAATTTGTAAATAAAAACAGAATACATCCATTTTCTACCGCTTATTCCCTTTTGGGTTCGCGGGGGGCGCTGGCGCCTATCTCAGCTACAATCGGGCGTAAGGCAGGGTACACCCTGGACAAGTCGCCACCTCATCGCAGGGCCAACACAGATAGACAGACAACATTCACACTCACATTCACACACTAGGGCCAATTTAGTGTTGCCAATCAACCTATCCCCAGGTGCATGTCTTTGGAAGTGGGAGGAAGCCGGAGTACCCGGAGGGAACCCACGCATTCACGGGGAGAACATGCAAACTCCACACAGAAAGATCCCGAGCCTGGATTTGAACCCAGGACTGCAGGAACTTCGTATTGTGAGGCAGACGCACTAACCCCTCTGCCACCGCGAAGCCCTAACTCAAAATCACTCCACAAAAATAAGGAGGAAACAGAATACAATGATTTGCAAATCTTTTCCAACTTATATTCAATTGAATAGACTGCAAAGACAAGATATTTAATGTTCAAGCTGAGAAACATATATTTTTTTTTTTGGCAAATAATCATTACCTTAGAATTTAATGTCAGCAACACGTTGCAAAAAAGTTGGCACAGGGGTATTTTTTACCACTGTGTTACATGGCCTTTCCTTTTAACAATACTCAGTAAACACTTGGGAACTGAGGAGACCATTTTTTTAAAGGGGAACATTATCACAATTTCAAAAGGGTTAAAAACAATAAAAATCAGTTCCCAGTGGCTTGTTGTATTTTTTGAAATTTTTTTCAAAATTTTACCGGTCTCGGAATATCCCTTAATAAAGCTTTAAAGTGCCTTATTTTCGGCTCTCTGCGAAGACATTGGCCATTTCCCTGTGACGTCACACAGTGGTGCCAATGTAAACAAACAATGGGAATACCACAGCATGATATAGTGACATTAGCTCGGATTCAAACCCGGATTTCAGCGATTTAAGCGATTCAACAGATTACGCATGTATTCAAACAGATGGTTGGAGTATGAAAGTATTGAAGAAGAAATTGAAGCTATTGAGCGAATAGCTATTGACGCTATTCATAGCCATAGCATGGCCGAATAGCTGCGTTAGCATCGCCGGTAAAATGTGCGGACCAAACGATCAGGACTTTCGCATCTTTTGACACTGGAGCAACTTAAATCCGTCGATTGGTAAGTGTTTTTTTCGCATTAAATGTGGGTGGAAGGAAACGTAATATAGTTGCAAATGCATCTACAGGTTATCCATACATCTCTGTGCCATGTCTGCTTTAGCATCGATTAGCTGGCAGTTAACATCAACAAAACTCACCTTTGTGATTTCGTTGACTATCGTTGCAAATGCATCTGCAGGTCATCCATAAATCTCTGTGCCATGTCTGCCTTAGCATCGCCGGTCAAATATGGAGACACTCTGGCACATTCAATGGGGGTCTGGCGGCAGACACTTTCGCATCTTCGGGCCAGTGGTGCAACTTGAATCCCTCCCTGTTAGTGTTGTTACACCCTCCGACAACACACCGTCGAGGCATGATGTCTCCAAGGTTCCAAAAAATAGTCAAAAAAACGGAAAATAACAGAGCTGAGACCCGGTGTTTGCAATGTGTTGAAAATGAAAATGGTGGGTGTGTTACCTCGGCGACGTCACATTCTGACGTCATCGCCTCCAGCGTGATAAACAGAAAGGCATTTAATTCGCCAAAATTCACCCATTTAGAGTTCGGAAATCAGTTAAAAAAATAGATGGTCTTTTTTCCGCACCATCAGGGTATATATTGACGCTTACATAGGTCTGGTGATAATGTTCCCTTTTAAGCTTTCAGATGGAATTCTTTCCCATTCTTGCTTGACGTACAACTTAAGTTGTTCAACAGGCCGGATGGTTCTTTCCCTCTTTGTTCCGAAAAGACACGACGTCCACAGTTTCCAAAACGATTGAAATGTGGACTCGTCAGACCACAGAACATGAGACTGGAAAAGGAGTCTGCATATTTTTATAAATTTCACTAAAAACAATAAAGAGAGAAACATACTGAAGGGGGTCCATTAGGGTAGACGTATTGGCTAAAACAATGAATTCAAGGCATCAGATCAAAGTTCATGAGTATTTGGGCTCGCTGTTACTGATGTTAAAGAAGAACTATTCGTCGGCGATCACTCGAAAGAGTATGATTGTCCTCCTGTTGGTGGGATTGCCTTCAGGAGAACACCTGTGTGTGGAATCTTTTAAAAGTGGGGAGACTGGTGCACAGACAGACCACCCACACCTGTCCTTGGCAAAGGGAAGGCAGAGTCCAATGGCATGGGAGATCGAGACAATTGGGGGCCCATCTTTGCTGCAGCCTTCCTCCGCCTTTGTGACCGTTGTGGAGCTTTTATGCAACCATCATCCACCCATGAGGTCTTTTTCGACGAGGGAGACGTGCATACCTCAACGTCACTTCTTCGCTGTGGGGAGGACCCACAGAGTAGGACAGGGGTCGGGAACCTTTTTGGTTGAGAGAGCCATGAAAGCCAAATATTTCAAAACGTATTTCCGTGAGAGCCGTATAATATTTTTTTAAAACACTGAATACAACTAAATGCGTGCATTTTTAACTAAGACCTGTCATTTTTTCGTGATCATGTTCTGTTTAATTATGTTCTGTTTTGTTTTTGACTCCATTACTTCCTGTTTTTGCACACCCTGGTTTGTTTTTGTTTCCATGACTACAATCCGTTCACCTGTTTTCACGACTCACACACCTGATTCACTTGAACTCATGTACCTGTTATCAATCATTCACGTCACTATTTGAGCCTGCAGTTGCCAGGCAGTCAGCCTGGCGACATCACCTTCTACTCACCCTCTATCACCTCCTACACACCTATGTTATCCATGCCGAAGATCCATGCTCTTTCTCGGTCCAAGTAAGTTTTTCATGCCATAGTTTGTAAGTTTTATTTTATGTTCATAGTTCTCCCATTGTGCGAGTTTCCATAGCCAAGTTTTTAACCTCCACTGAGAGCGCCTTTTGTTTATACCCTTTGTTTTTGTAATATTTTTGAGGTTAAGATTAAAGATGTCATTACCTTCCTGCCATGTCCGTTCCAATCGCTTTGCACACGGGAAAACAAACCACACCATAGTCCAGGTCTTGACAAGACCAACATTTTTAGAGTATAATTAGTCTCTTATTCTTTTAATAACATTGTTATTTTAAATTTAACAAATAAGAAATATATTACTTCTTACCATTGATGCGACATCTTGGACAGGTGCGATAGAAAACGGATGGTTGGATTAAAATGCATGAGAATGTTTTATAATTTGAACGTTATTCTTAACACTGTGATTACCATCGTAATTATTAATTACTTTTCGTGTTAAGCAATGTCAGCTAAGATTTATCTGTGAGCCAGATGTAGTCATCAAAAGGGCCACATCTGGCTCTAGAGCCATAGGTTCCCTACCCCTGGACTAGGACCTTCTATGGTACGCCTACCAGCACTTGCTTTTCTCTCAGGGTGTGCTCCCCTAGCTTTTTGTCTTCCCAGACTAACCCACAAGGCAGTGGGGCAGTTGTTGGGTAATGCCAGGGCGTGTCCACAAAATGGGCCTGAGCATCACGCCTATGGGGACCACTGCAACAAGATTCTTTAGACCAGGCGTATCAAACTCGTTTTCATTGAGGGCCACTTTGCGGTTATGTTTGCCCCCCGCAACACCAAAGGTAATAAGCGGTAGAAAATGGATGGATGGATGACTGGATAAAACCGCCACAATTTGACCGCAATATTTGCAGGGGTTTTTCTTGTTGATGTTTTTTTACAGCATATAAAATAAAAACAATACATGGAATTAAATTAAATGGAAAAACGTTACCATTTAGTTTTTGGGGCGTAAACATTAATGCAAGTTTTTTATACTGTAAAAGCTACGGGTGTTGTGTTTTATAGTGTATTATAGAGTGGATCAGTTGGGAGAGTGGCTGTGCCAGCAACCTGAAGGTTCCTGATTGAAATCCCACCTTCTACCATCCTAGTCACGTCAGTTGTGTCTTTGAGCAAGACACTTCACCTTTGCTCCTGATGGGCCCTGGTTAGCGCCTTGCATGGCAGCTCCCGCCATCAGTGTGTGAATGTGTGTGTGAATGGGTGAATGTGGAAATAGTGTCAAAGCGCTTTGGGTCCTTAAAAAAGACGGAGAAGCGCTACACAAGTATAACCCATTTACCATTTACCAAAGTGTTCTGTGGTCTGACGAATCCACAATTCAATTAGTTTTTGGAAACTGTGGACGTTGTGTCCTCCGGACCAAAGAGGAACAGAACCATTCGGATTGTTATAGGCGCAAAGTTCAAAAGCCAGCATCTGTGATGATATGGGGGTGTATTATTGCCCAAGGCATGGGTAATTTACATGGAGCAACATATGATTGGTAGGTCGTGAGTTCAAACCCCGGCCGAGTCATACCAAATACTACAAAAATTACCTCCCTGCTTGGCACTCAGCATCAAGGGTTGGAATTGGGGGTTAAATCACCAAAATAATTCCTGAGCGCGGCCACTGCTGCTGCTCACTGCTCCCCTCACCTCCGAGGGGGTGGGCAAAGGGAATAATTAATAATTCATTTTCTACCACTTGTCCTTAAGAATGTTGACAAAATAATAGAACGGAAAATGACGGAATATGTCACTGCATACGTCAACAGACTAAATTAGAAGCCTTTGTGTGATTACTTACTACTAAAAGACAAGTTGTCTTGTATGTTCACTATTTTATTTAAGGACAAACTTGCAATAAGAAACATACGTTTCGTTTACCCTAAGATTTTTTGTTAAAATAAAACAAACTAATACCATTTTTTGTGGGCCCCTTTCTTTAGAAAAGTATCAAAATAATTTTGGTTCCCGGACAACACGAGTACTTACGTTGTTTTCCGCATGTGAAACTATTTGTGGAGAGGCGGAGACGACGGTCCGACAGAGCGGCAGGGCACACTGGAGCCTGGCCCAAGATGGCGGCGAGAAGGCGGAGAATGCGAGCGAGCGGCGAGGCGGGGCGTGCTGGGAGTGACGCCACAAGCGAGATCAGGTGCATGGTTCGCGCACCTGTACACAATTAATTTATCTCCTTTTGATGTATAAAAGGGGAGGAGGAGGAGAGAATGGGGAAGAAGGAGGAGAGAGACGAGAGACTCAAAAAGCAGCAGCGCATGCAAGAAGAAAGAGAGCGACAGCGAGAGGCAGACGCAAGCGACGTGGACGGCTGAAAAGCGACACGGAGGAGCGAGCAGTGAGAGCACGGACGGCTGAAAAGCAACCCGCGAAAGACTGTTCCTATTTGGAAAATACACCTGCGAGCAATGTCCTTCCTTGGTGGTCCATGGAACCCGCACGGCGGCATGAATCTGTCACACTATTATATTCTATTAAATGCATTTAGTGTTAATTCAATTTACGTTATTTGTTATGCAAAATACTGCTGTAGTTTTCATACAATTCAGTCTTCATCTGACATTCTTTAACAAAAACCCAGGTGACACTGAATCTACCACAGGGGCGTTGAAGATGACTCCACTTTGTAACAAAAAAACAGAAAGGAACTCAATTTATTTGCTGTTGCTTTAATCCTGTATTTTTCCTCATTATGTCCTTTGGGATTTAGGTCTTTTTTCCAGCCATAACCTATTTAAAAATGATTAATTGCAAAGGCTGCGAGGGCTTTAAATGGTAATTCCGTTGAAGTGCGCAGCAACAACAATGTTAGACAAAGGTCCCGTGACCCGTTTATTCTTCTGTAGAAAGCACAAAAACAGACTGAGGCGACGGCCGCCATAAACTGTGCAGAAAAGTGACATTGGCGCGTCACAGTGATTAGTGGATGCATCTTTTTCATGGGTCATGGACCGCTGCAAGGTACAGTGACTGTTATGAGCTGTTCCCCGAAGGGGGTTGGAAGTCTGCTCGCTCATTTCACATGCTCTTGAACAGGATTACAATTACAGCAGTTTAGTGCACAAGTTGACGGATAAAAACTGCACACAAACAGCGAAACAGTGTGCAGTCATTTCTTATATGCATAATACAAGGCATAAATTATAGTCAATTCATACTATAAAATGAAAAAAATATCCAAACCAAAAAAAAAATACTATTAATTTCTAATAAATTAAAAAATACATTATTTATTATATTATAAGTAATTTAATGAATGAAATCCTATTTACTAATTTGACACACATCAGGTGTGCAGTGTTTTATAATATAGAAGTGAATTATATTTATATCGCGCTTTTCTCTAGTGACTCAAAGCGCTTTTCCATAGTGAAACCCAATATCTAAGTTACATTTAAACCTGTGTGGGTGGCACTGGCGTAAAGTGTCTTGCCCAAGGACGCAACGGCAGGGACTGATGGAGGACGTGGGGGTCGAACCTGGAACCCTCAAGTTGCCGGCCCCGGCCACTTTACCAACCAGTTTATACCGCCCCATAATATAAGAATCCTTACACTGTTCATTTCCAGAAATGAACTGATCAAGTTCAATTCACTGTACCAGAGGCTTCTATAAATGCACCCGCTCATTTTTATGACCGACACTGTTAGAAATGTAATCCTTCATTATTGTGGTTGTAGTTTGCAGTGGTGTGAAATTGCGATGTCTTATTCACTCTCCTGGAATCAAAAGTATTATTGCAAAATGATGTGTTTATATATTTAGTATTAGACTTGGTGAGGGGGTCTGCTCTTTAGTGCCACCCTAGTGGCTCCCTGGAGCATTTTTGATAAAGGATTGACAATGGAAAAAGATGGGGTGGGGGGGGGTGTGGGGGGGTGAAATACAAACTGTCTAATTTGGTCTAACTTTGTCCACCAAGTGTTTTATGCTGTGCGTGAATGCAAAAAAAGTGCACATTGTTGGTTTTATTGACTTGTTGGAGTGTGAATCAGGCATATTTGGTCAGAGAATGACTGCAAGCTAATCAGTGCTAACATGGTATTTAGGCTAGCTGTATGTTCATATTGCATCATTATTGTTGCGATCTGCTGCTCAGATCTTCACATGTTTGTTTTTTCATTCTCAGTCTGACCCGTTTATTTCCTGTTTTTGTCCATCACTATGGTTACACATCAGTCCACCTGTTAGTCTCGCTCCGCACACCTGCTACTAATTTTCACCCTCCTATTTAAGCTCACCTTTTCTGTTTACTCATTCTCGGGTCCTAATTTGCCCACGCGCAACAGTGACGACTCTCATCTTTCTATGTATGTATTTTCTCGCTAGCCCTCACGCTAAGCCACTTTATTTTCCAGCTTTCATGCTGAATGTTTTTGTTTACTCTTTTGTGTCCTCGTACCAAGTTTTAGTTTTCCTTGTGTTTTATCCTAGCTTTCACGCTAGCGTCTTTTGTTTACCTTTTCTCTTTACACCAGTGTTTTTGTTCATAGCCTTTTATTATTAAATAAATACCCTTTAACTTACCTTGTTGTGTTCATCGCTTCGACGCATCCCTGGAAAAACCACACCGGCATTACCATGCCGAAGAAGAATCTTCACAATTATGCCTTGTTTGTAGGTATATTTTAGCTCATTTAATTTCCTTTACTATTATTCTCTTTGTATATTATTTAGTTTTGCATGTCTCATAACACAATATATGTATGTAACATTGGCGGCATTTCAGATAGTTGTTTGTGTGCCATGTTGTTCCAGACCACAGCAAATGTTACCTAGCTTGCCAAATATTGTAATACATCTATTAAAAGAAGGCAGCTTGCTGTTTTCTTTAACTTGGACTCACACATCTATACCTTTGGCCATTAAAAGCCAGTAATTTCCAGGAGTTATCTCTCAACTTTTGAGTAACCTCTGATTTAGAAATGGTTTCTAATGTTGTAAAATGTGTAGAATAAATATAAATTTTTAGCATTTCTGTCAACAAAGATTTGCTTCAGCCTGCGACACATATGTATGTATATATATATATATATATATATATATATATATATATATATATATATACAGTTGTGATCAAAATTATTCAACCCCCACACAATTTTGGTGTTTTAGCAAGTTGGACATTTATTATATATTTTGTTTATAGTCATATCAAATAAAGATGTGTCAAATATACAAACGCAACTTAGATTGAAACACTGTATTTTACAAAATACCAAAAAAGGACATTTTTCTTAATATCTCATTGACAAAATTATTCAACCCCTTGAAGATCATAACTCTTAAGAACAAAATTTGAATAAGGTCTTTTCAATCAGGTGTTGAAAACATCTGTAGATGTGATTAGAATCATAACGAGCAACAATTAAACTGATTGAAAAAGACTGTGATGCTCAGCTTCTTGTAGATGGTCAATGGTGTATTTGCAACATGGTGAAGTCCAGGGAGTGGTCAAAGAAGTCAAGAGAGGAAGTAATTTCTCTTCATAAGAAAGGATATGGATATAAGAAAATAGCAAAGACATTACACATTCCAAGAGACACAGTTGGGAGCATAATTCACAAGTTTAAAGCTAAAGGCACAGTGGAAACACTACCTGGGCGTGGTAGAAAGAGGATGCTGTGTGCGTACAGTGGTGAAAAACCCCCGGGTAACAGCTGAGGAACTACAACAGGACATTGCAGAGGGGGGAACGCAGGTTTCGTCCCAGACAATAAGGCGCGCACTACGAGATGAAGGCCTCCATGCTAGAACTCCCAGGCGCACCCTACTTCTGACTGCCAAGCACAAGAAAAATAGACTCCAGCATGCCAAAAATCATCTTGACAAACCCCAAAGGTTTTGGGAAACTGTTCTATGGAGTGATGAGACAAAAGTGGAACTCTTTGGGCCTATGAATCAACGTTATGTCTGGAGGAGAAAAAATGAAGCTTACAAAGAGAAGAACACCTCGCCTACTGTTAAGCATGGTGGGGGGTCAATCATGCTCTGGGGCTGTTTCTCTGCCTCATGTACCGGGAATCTCCAGCCCGTTCAAGGCATTATGAATTCTATTTCCTACCAGGATATATTAGCTGCAAATGTCATGGAGTCAGTGACGAAGCTGAGGCTTGGGAGATGTTGGACCTTCCAACTGGACAACGATCCCAAGCATACTTCCAAATCAACAACAGAGTGGTTGCAGAAGAAAGGCTGGAAAACTCTGGAGTGGCCTTCACAGTCGCCAGACCTAAATCCTATAGAAATGTGGTGGGACTTGAAGAAGGCAGTTGCAGCACACAAGCCCAAGAATATGAATGAACTGGAGGCCTTTGCCCAAGAGGAATGTGCTAAAATACCTGTAGATGGTTGCAAGAAGCTTGGGTCCGGTTATGTATCACGTTTGAAGGATGTAATTACTGCCAGAGGGTGTTCTACTAAGTACTAAAGATGCATGTAACTAGGGGGTTGAATCATTTTGTCAATGAGATATTAAGAAAAATGTCCTTTTTTGGTATTTTGTCAATTTGACACATCTTTATTTGATATGACTATAAACAAAATACGGAATAAATGTCCAACTTGCTAAAACACCAAAATTGTGTGGGGGTTGAATCATTTTGATCACAACTATATATGTATATATATATATGTATATATATATATATATATATATATATATATATATATATATATATATATGTATATATATATATATATATATATATATATATATATATATATATATATATATATATATATATATATATATATACACTTTATTCCCACAAAGAATCGAATAGTCGAAACCCACATACAACTACACCAGCCTGAATTTTACTTGGTATCAGATCGGAAAGAAAATCAGTGTTATCGCACGTCACTAGTTTACAAATGTTCCTAACGGGTCCTCCTAAATGTGTTAATGTGGAGAAAGTCTGCAACTTCTACTGCCATTCCGTGTTTACTTTTAAGTAGGCGTGGTATAAAACGAGTAAAACATCATTACAGTGTTTGTTCTGCAATTTTTGTTGCAATGCCATGGTTTTTTTTAGGTTAGGTAACACTTGGAACATTGATAACAAATTCATAAAACCACAAGCTGATTCTAGGTTATTAAAGAAATATGCCTCAAAACATTGCAACTTTTGCTTAAAATTACTGAAAAAACTTCCGCGATTTCGGCCATTTAGGCCGCTACAATCACAAAAAAAGCCAGCAAAAACTTTGTCACATGACCAATAAAAAATGCTTCACACAGCGTTTGGAGGTTCCCTCTCTGGTGGACAGTAGTACCAGCCATTCATCCATTTTCTACCACTTGTCCCTTTTGGGGTTAGTTTTTTACATTGGAAAATGAAACCTGGTTATTCAAACCTAGGGACTGAATTCAGCCCATTGCCCATCTCTGTTGTAAACTCTCTAATGAGCTGCACATAAGAATGATTCAACCTAAAGCATGTGAACGCTGTCAGTGTAATCTACAGCATACTTCCAAATGGATATCCCAATCAATGTGCACATATTCATTATGCTCTTTTAGGTGCCTGAAATCGAAAGACTTTAAGCTATTAGCTATTAGGCATAGCTAACTATTTCCTTTCCCTAATGCGATATCTTTATGGGCACTTGGAGGCTGATAAGCCTTGATATATCAGCAGTTCTGCTGACCCAAAGTTCAAATATATAATTCACTCAGGCCGGAATCATTTCAACCTGCGGCACTGGAGACCTCCTCCCCAGACAGTCATTTGGAAGATTTTCAAACGGTCCGCAAAAGCCTTTGGTTAATTAAAAATGCTGCGGATGATTAATTGACAAAGTCATGAGAAGATCTGATCAGGCTTCCATTTGTGGGAGAAGACCGACTTTTTACCCATACAGAATCCTGTAGTAATTTCCATAAAAAAACATTAGCTGTAAGCCCCATAACCATTTTCTTCCATTCAACATCTTATCCATGATTGATTATCTCTCAACCGTTTAGCGTTATTTAATATAGATCGTGAAGGTTGTTCAATGAGCATTCATCCATCCATTCATTTTCTACTGCTTGTCCCTTTTGAGGTCACGAAGGGTGCTGGAGCCTATTTCAGCCGTATTCGGGCGGAAGGCGATGTACACCCTGGTCAAGTCGCCACCTCATCATGTAGAATTACAGTGAACACACATTCAGTCATACTTATTTTTATGGGAACTTTAGTATTATTGACTATATTTAATAATGATAATAGATTTTATTTGTAAAAAAAAAACACTTTACGTTGAGCAAACAACCTCAAAGTGCCACAATGTAAAAAAAATAGTAATAATAGTAATAATGATAAACAAATAAAAATAATATACATATAAAACTAGAAACACCCCGATAGCTAGAACCAGCATGCATGTCTATAAAAGGGTTTTTAAGCCTTTTTTAAAAGCATCCACAGTCTGAGGTGCCCTCAGGTGGTCAGGGAGAGAAATCCACAGACTGGGAGCAGCGGAGCAGAAAGCCCGGTCTCCCATAGTCTGTAGCTTTGTCTGTGGAGGTTGGAGGAGGTTAGCCTGTTTGGAGCACAGGTGTCGCGTGGAGGATTTGGGGGTGAGCAGTTCTTTATATCTCTCACGACTACATTTAAAATAGGTATACATTGACAGATTGTTGTGATCCGATGATACTGTTTAGTTTTGAACTCCCCCAGGTCCTGTCTTGAGCACCCCTGGGTTTGTGTTTTGGTTACCGCGGGAAACTTCCTCCTCCTCCCTCGTGCTCATCGTGTCGTGTCCTGTGTCTTCATCAATGATGACACAGGACAAGAGACGATGAGCACAAAGGAAGGGAAACACAAAGAGCGAGGAAGCACATAGGCAAGGAAGCTAGAGACGTTTAAGGCTTACTGTACTGGGAGAAGTAGGTTGCAGGTAAGAATATTTATTTATTTGCATAAATCATGAAAAACAATACAAAACAAATGTGCACATAGCACTGAAAGCTAACGTGATAGGTACCCAGGAAAAAAACTAAGGTGGAATTTAGTGCAAGAAACACAAAGGTACGTAACAGTTGCATGAGAGCAAACAAAAGTACCAGGTTGAGTGAGGCAAAAAGGTAGGACTAAATAGCTCTCTGATTAGTGCCTGGCAGCAGGTGAGCATGCCGAACACTAATCAGAGGCAGGTGAAACTAATCAGCACCCACGGTAACCAAAACACAAACCCAGGGGGTGCTTAAAGGGGAACATCATCACCAGACCTATGTAGGTGTCAATATATACCTTGATGTTGCAGAAAAAAGACCATATATTTTTTTAACCGATTTCCGAACTCTAAATGGATGAATTTTGGCAAATTAAACGCATTTCTATTATTTGCTCTCGGAGAGACGACGTAAAAATGTGACGTCACCTAGGTAGTCAACCGCCATTTTCTCAAACACATTATGAACATCGAGTCAAATCAGCTCTTTTATTTTCCGTTTTTTCGACTGTTTGCCGTACCTTGGAGACATCATGCCTCGTCGGTGTGTTGTCGGAGGGTGTGACAACATGATTTTACCGGCGATGCTAAGGCAGACATGGCACAGAGATGTATGGATATCCTGCAGATGCATTTCCAACGATAAAGTCAAAGAAATCACAAAGGTGAGTTTTGTTGATGTTGTTGACTTATGTGCTAATCAGACGTATTTGGTCACGGCATGACTGCCAGCTAATCGATGCTAACATGCTATTTAGGCTACCTGTATGTACATTTGTAGCTATATTTGCATCCAGCGTTTACCTCCACCCATATTTAATGCCAAACAAACACTTACCAATCGACAGATTTAAGTTGCTCCAGTGTCAATGCGAAAGCCCCGATCGTTTGGTCTGCACATTTTACCGGCGATGCTAAGGCAGACATGGCCGAATAGCGTCAATAGCTATTCGCTCTATAGCTTCAGTTTCTTCTTCATTTTCGTTTTCGCTATCTGCCTCCATACTCCAACCATCCGTTGCAATACATGCGTAACCTGTTGAATCGCTTAAACCGCTGAAATCCAAGTCTGAATCCGACCTAATGTCGCTATATCTTGCTGTGCTATCAGCCATGTTTGTTTGTAATGGCATCACTGGACGACGTCACGGGAAAATGGACGGTGGTTTCACAGATAGCGAAAATCAGGCACTTTAAAGCCTTTTTTCGGGATATTCCATGAGGGGTAAAATTTAAAAAAAAACTTCGAAAAATACAATAAGCCACTGGGAACTGATTTTTATTGGTTTTAACCCTTCTGAAATTGTGATAATGTTCCCCTTTAAGACAGGAAGTGAAGGAGTTCAACGGATCATAACACAGATATGTTGTCGACACTTTTTGAAAATAATATTTAACAAGTTATGTTGTTCAGTGGGTTCCTTATAAAAAAATGTTTACCCAGATTTTCAAACTTTGTGTCACGATAGCGCATGACCTCAAGATGCAGAGAAGGAGGTGACGTGTAGGTAGGGATGTATATCGTTTGGATTTTATCGATACCGGTATTCTTCAGTACTCTTATCTCTACTATATTTAATTTGTGTAAAGTGAGAAAAGAAATAAATGTTTTTTTTAAATTGGCA
The DNA here is from genome assembly GCF_033978795.1 of Nerophis ophidion. Classification (NCBI taxonomy): domain Eukaryota; kingdom Metazoa; phylum Chordata; class Actinopteri; order Syngnathiformes; family Syngnathidae; genus Nerophis; species Nerophis ophidion. Next base: position 17,324,855 of record NC_084623.1, read on the forward strand.
CATCGCGACATAACATTTCACAGCGAAGTATTTTATCAACACTTGCTTTTAGGTCTTGAACAAGTCAACCATGTTTGCAGTACAAGGTGCAATGCAGTTGTTACGTCATCTTGTAAAGACCACACAGATCCATTACTGTGGTTCTATGCATTATAAATACACTCAGCAAATCTATCCATCCATTTTCTACCACTTGTCCCTTCTAATAAATTTTAAATAATACTAATAAAGTAACAAATATTAAAGTAAAATCCTATTAATGTATGGCATGCATGTTCATTGACAGACCGTTAATATGATATCTAATATCAAGCATATAATATAAATCAACACAACCAAATGGCATGTTGATGATCAAAATGACGATCAACTATTGATAGGACAGGTGGAATCTGAATCACGGTCTAGCATTCAACCCACTTGAAAGCTTTAATCTACTTTTAACCATTGTCCAACCCTTGGACCCAAAACAATAACATGTGTTACTTGTATGATGTGATTGTTCAGTTTGAGGTTAAGCGGTCTAAAATGTCACCAAGGAGTTTTATTTGATTGTATTTATTTTAAATGAAATTGCATTGTTTGATTGCAACCTTGTTAGAATAGGATGTGAACATTAAGTGTACAAACTTTCTCTTAAGACCGCTTTCCGCCCCATTTACTCCCATTATAACTGTTATTTTTAACAAAGTGTAATCCTGGTTGTGGAGAGGCGGAGCCGACGGGCTGACAGTGGGAGAAGGACACGCTGCAGCCCTGCCCAAGATGGCGGCAAGGAGGCAGAGAATGTGGGTGAGTGGAAGCGACGCTGCCGCAATCAAATTCCGGTGCGTAGATCGCGCACCGGCACACAATTGACATTTCTCCTCTGGCTGTATAAAATGGGAGAAGGAGGAGGGATCATGGCAGAAGGAGTAGGAGAACAAGCAGCAGAATCTGACGAGCGAAAACGACCGAGAGCGAGCCGAAGACAGCGAAGAAAACACGGCCGATTGGAGGCGAGCGAGAAGCGAGCAGAAACGGAGCAGCTGAAAAATGATCCGACCAAAAGACAAAGCTTGTGTTATTGAAAAATAAACAAGAGTCAAACCTGCAAAAGCAATGTTCTTCCTTGATGGTCCATGCAACCCGCACGACGACGGCAGGAGTCCGTCACACTGGTATATAATTGTTTTTTTTTTTCATTTCAAACCAAATTAATCTCAGTCTTGCATATTGACAACTTTGAAAATATTGATTTGGTGTAATTGCACTTCTTAACCACAAGATGATGACAGGAAAACATAATGCATAATCCTCAGAGCTTTGATGAGCATAAATGAGTGTAAACTGCTGACATTCACTGAAAATGATCTTGGACAGTTATGCATAAGAGGCAAACGTGAACTCAAACTCAACCAAGAGAAGCGTGGGATACTTCTCTTGTTGCCTTATTTGTATTTTACTTTATTAAATGGATTTATATTATTATTTGGCGCAGCCGGATCCGAGCAGGAGGGGATAGAAAGAGGGAAAAAAAGGAAGACAGGGGGGGAAATTGCGGGACAAGAGGGGGATGAAACAGAGAGACAACAACAATAACAATAAAAACTACAACAACAACAACAACAGAACAGCACCAGCAAATAGGATATGTACAAATATAATTTGAAAAGTGATAGCAAAGAAGCAGTTTGTGAAGTAAATAATAATAACACATAAATGACAAAGAACATTATTACACTACCAACAGAGCAAAACAAATACCAATAGAAATAGCACTATTGATAATTAATAATAACAATAACTATCTCTATTATCAACAATAGAACTGTTTCAAATGCAACAATACATATATGTAATGATAACTTTAAATACAAAATAAAGCAGATACATGAAGGGGAAGAAAGTAAAATGATCTGTATTAACCTTGTAGATTGTTATAGTGCCATTCTGTTGGGCTTTGTCGGTGTGCCATGTGTTACCCAGTTTCCCCTTGGGGAACAAAGCTAATATATGTTTGAGGAAACATGATTATATGCATGAGTGTATGCATATGTGCTTGTATATGTACAGTATGTGTACATGTATGTTTATACAGTATGTATGTATGTGGGTAAGTACCAATTTCTGCATGTATTTATGAATGAATGAATGTGCGTATGTACGTATTATATGTATATATGTATAATAATTGTGTGAATGTATGTATGTATGTGATTTGTATGTAAAATAAATTTGTCTGCCAGTGTTTGTGGGAGCCAAAGTATGGCCCCAGCCACCCAGAAAGCCCAACCCAAAAAAGCAGGCGCAGTGCAGAGGGAACAAGGGACCCCCGGCCCCACACAGTCAGGCCAGCCAGTGACAGGACCCCCAGAGCTGACCTAGCGTGCCGCCCGGCAGGCCCCGCAGCAGGCCATACACGGATGCGCCCAGCAGAGAAAAAAAGCACGGGAGAAGCAGAGGAAAGCCATCCCCCCCAGCCAGTGAGAGACCACACCCCATACGGGCAAAAAGGCAGGAAGTGCCGCCCGGAGGAGCCCAGAGACGCCCAGGGTATCATGTCGAGGCCCGCCCGCCCTGTTACAGGACCACCCAGCATGGGGTCACGGGAACCACCCACCCCACCTGCAGGGACCCCAGCGATGGAGATGGAACATCCAGCATCTGCCTTGGTGGGTCTTCCCCCGAAAAGACAAAAAAAAGATAACAGACACATAAGGTCACTACCCCAGCAGCTGGCGGCCTTGCAACACTGCAGAATACCCTGCAGCGCACCAAACTGCCACCATAGACATGGGAACAAGACCCAGCAGGCCCCAACCAAGACTGACATCCTAAGATTAGGTGTGTGTAGTCAATCTTAAAGTAGCTAGTGGTGGTAAATGGCTGTGCAGACCCCTGCTAGCTGTTGGAGAAGGTTTTTCCTAAAGCTTTGTCTTCAAAAATATCTCATGGACTAACAGTTTTGTTGGCTACACGCACACCTTGGCCATGATTTTACATCATTTCTTTCTTAAATCCAATCAATATCATTCGCTTCTTCTTGTCAGCAGTGTTCCTACATTCACTGTGTGTTTCTAGCCGTTAGCTAACAAGCTAGCGAGTGAGGGACCCTTTGTTTTGGTCGGGACTTACAAGGTTCATGCGACATTCGCAATGCTAACAAGTCGTGGGGAGGCTCCTAACCGTAATTTTTACTTGCAACCTGAAGCAAATTAGTCAAAAGATAGTTCCTATGTTGTGGTTTACTAAGTGGAGGTGACGGAAGACACCAGAGGGCAGTAATGTCCAAAGATGTATTATGTATATATATATATATATATATATATATATATATATAGTAAACATATATAATAATAATAATAAAAATAATAATAATAATAATTTACAATACTAATAAACTCTAGAATGGTGTGTGTGACAAAATCCAAGAGTGTATGTGTGTGACTATGTGTGTAGATTAGCTGTTAAGTGTTACCGTAAATGTTGAATGAGGAGCGAAGGAACGAGGCAGTCCATGGGGCATGCAGGGGATCCAGGGCAAGAGGGAGGCGTCGAATGAGGAAGGCAGTCGAAAAACCATGAAGCGCGGGGCAGATAGGGAAGATCCCGGAGGACAAGACGCACAGCTTGACTCGGGGATGCACACAGGGAAGGTAAAGATGATTATACTCCGGCGCCGGCATGCCAGGTTGTCCAGGCTTATGAAGGCAGCTCCGTCATTACCAACAAGTGTGAAGATTGCCAGTGAATGATTGCAGCTGGCGGTTGATGCAGGGCGGAGACGCGCACGGCTCGTCCCTTGATGTGCGCGCCCGTGGGAGTGTCCTGAGTTGCGCACAGACGGATGAGCGGCGTTGGCAGTAGTCTGAGCCGTAACATCCTATCTCAAAACACTTGTGAGCTGGGGCACACGTAGGCCGATGTACCGCGTGTATTATTAACTTGTGTTTGCCTTGCTGCAAGTTTTGAGGCCGTTTTAAAAAAAGCTGACTGTCGAATGTAGTGCAACTAATTCCACAGAGAACGCCGCAATCTATCACATACTGATTAATCATGACCATTACTGAAGAACTATCCGCCCATTTTAAACCTGTCTTTTGTAGGCAAAGTGCGAGAAAAGTGGTACACCAACAGCTTAGTGACTTTCTTCGGTTTAACAATGTGTTTGATACTTTCCAATCAGGCTTTAAGCCACACCACAGCACTGAAACAGCGCTGATCAAAGTTACAAATGGTATCCGCTTGAACACGGACGCACGCAAAGTCTCAGCCTTCAGCTAAACTCAAACAGAACAGAAATCATTTTCTCTGGCCCACAGAAGCAAAATGTTTGAAATGTATGCTATCGTAATATTTGTTGCATGATCAGATCATTTTAAGAAAACATGCAATTGTTTTTTTTTCTGTCAACATTTAAAGAACAAACACATCTAATAAAATATATTTATTTTGACAGAAACTATTTCCAGCCACATAAAAGTATGTGGTTGGCAATATCTGGCCCCCGGGCCTTGAGTATGGAAATGTTTTTTGTGATATATACAAGAAAAAAAAATCACTTTTAAATCAATATATTGTTTTCTGAACAAATCCGAAAAAGCCCAACTAGTGTACCTCTTACAAAAAGTCATAGTAAAGTAGTTAGCTCCAGACAGAAGGGCTGTAACCTATCTGTTGAAGTCACAAGAATACCACAAAGCTCTGAAGTGTGAGTCCCAGTGCAAAGAAACACAAAGGAAAGCATCCTGTTCATCATTGCTACCTTCCATCTGCTGCAATTATTATTTTCTCACCAGGCTTCCACACTGTTCCAACAGCTAATTTACATCTTCCCACCTGTGAGCTACATCATAAAATCAGGGACGGTGTAAACAATTTTGGCACCCTCCCATTCATCTAAATGCAGAGCAAAACGTCTGGGCTCCGAAGAAGAGAAGGTGGTCCGCCATCAGTGTTGCATCCAGTATTTTTCAACGTTAAAAAGGGGCCAGTATTCGGTGCCTCCGGGCGGGTGTTAAACTCTCTCCTTTTTGTTTCGCAGTGTGATCCTGAAGAATGCACAGCAGTGTGCAAATTACAAGTAAAATATTCCTGTGCAGAACGTTGCCCAATTTGTGTAACGAGAGAAAACAAAAGTAAACAAAGCTGAATACCCGTCGTGATGCCCTTTGTAAAATGTAAATCAGGATGCACTGATGGTGTGTAAATACGCCAAAAAAAAAAAATCTAAACTGTCTCAATTGTTCTATCTGTCCTTTATTTGACTGTTCATCCTATTATTTTCAGTTTTTCTAAGAATATACTGTAGTCTTGATAACATATTTAATGCTGGCCTAAGACTTCAGCACAGTACTGTACATTAGGTATGGAGGATATGGCCTAATATATATATATATATATATATATATATATATATATATATATATATATATATATATATATATATATACACACATTTTTTCCTGACTTAATGTGTATATATATATATATATATATATATATATATATATATATATATATATATATATATATATATATAAGGCCATGTCCTCCATACCTAATGTACAGTACAGTGCTGGAGTCTTAGGCCATATATATATATATATATATATATATATATATATATATATATATATATATATATATATATATATATATATATATATAAGGCCATGTCCTCCATACCTAATGTACAGTACAGTGCTGGAGTCTTAGGCCATATATATATATATATATATATATATATATATATATATATACTGTATATGTCAGAGTTATTTGCTGTTGAACTCCAAGATGCAGAGACGGAGGCAGGCAGAGAATATGAGGAAATTATTTAATATAAATAATAGAACAAGAACAAACAAAAAGCACGCACGTGGGCGGAATAACAAACTAAGGGAGCTAGCACTGGAAGCTAGAAAACAAAAAGGAACTTTAGCAAGGAAGCTAGAGGATAGCAAACAGAAAAACCGCTGGAGAGAACTGTGTCTGCTTGCTTGAGCGCCCCCACTTCTCCCAGTGTGGCAAATCAGAGTACTGCTGAGGCATTGAACTTCAAGTTGACAATATATCACCCCCTACCTTGAGGCAGAGGTACTTACTGCCTCAAGACCTGCCTTTTCCACGTGGCAACAAGCATGCGCATGCCATATACACACTTTGTATAAAATAAAATAAGTTCTAATATTTCTCCTTTGGTTTATGTCTGCCTCACTTCTCATCTGCTGCATTGTTTTGATCAGGAAACATGCAATTTCCGCGATTTTTACCATGAAAATTATCAAAATATACAGGAACCACACCAAAATCACATATAGAGCATAAACCAAAGGAGAAATATTAGAACTTATTTTATTTTATTACTTCGTTTTGGAACATATTATGGTCAAGCCACCTGGTTGCAGGTGAGGCACTGCCTCACTTGCCTCCCCTAACAGCACGTCACTGAAAAACACAGAGGTTATTTCATCCCTACAAGCCTGTTTTGCAGGTTTCTCTGCTCTCAGAGAAATCTGCGAAAGAGCCTCTGTGCTTTTTCCTGACTTAACGTATATTCCGCTCTACCACGCTATTGAGCACTATATAACGGATGAACCACAATAGCCTTGACTATATATATATATATATATATATATATGTAGGTGTGGGAAAAATCACAAGACTACTTCATCTCTACAGAACTGTTTCATGAGGGGTTCCCTCAATCATCAGCTATTAAAGCTATCAAACCAAGCCATGACCCGGGCAACAGATCATGACAGACCCCATCGTCATTGGCGGACAAAATGAGACAAAGTTTAGCAATATAAAAAGTTGTTTTGGTAACATTCTTTATGTGCAGCTGAAACGAGAGAGTTGGGACAAAAACAATGCAGAGATTTTTCCACCGAGTCCATCCATCCATTTTCTACCGCTTATTCCCTTTTATGGGTCGCGGGGGGCGCTGGCGCCTATCTCAGCTACAATCGGGCGTAAGGCGGCGTACACCCTGGACAAGTCGCCACCTCATCGCAGGGCCAACACAGATAGACAACATTCACACTCACATTCACACACTAGGCCCAATTTAGTGTTGCCAATCAACCTATTGCTTTGTACAATTGTTTTACCGTCGAAATTTAAGGTGGTATTTGTAAACAAGTGTCTGTCTGTAACAAGACTGATCATAAACATTTTCTTAACGTTAAGATGCAAAAAGCTGATGGACATCCATTGTTTAATTTCATTAGGCCACGCCTCCGGATGATGAATTTACCATGAATTGATTAACGTGGATTAAACAAGTTGAAAAACTTATTCGGGTGTTACCATTTAGTGGTCAATTGTACGGAATATGTACTGTACTGTGCAATCTACTAATAAAAGTTTCAATCAATCAACTAATGACAATCTGGTGTGTTGGTCAGCTTTCGGGGCATGTAGAGTTGGGTGTCATGAGCATAACAGTAAAATCTAACACTAAATGTGTCTATGATGTCGCCTAGGGCCAGCATAAATCTGCTAGAGAGTACAAGGCCGAGGACCGAACCTTGTGGAACTCTGTAGGTGACCCTAACATTTGAGATCATGTTATCATGGTATAGCCCAGGGTTTTTCAACTACTGTGCCACTGAAATCTACAAAGGAATTACCTACCTGCTGCCACCTACTGATACGAAAGAGTATTACACGGTTACTCTGCCGAACTCCAGACAGCACAGACACTCAACAACGGCACATTTTGCGGATTATAATTACTGGTGTGCAAAAAATATATTTAACCCGATTAGGTAAAATTACATAAGCCGCAAATGTGCCGTTGTTGAGTGTCTGTGCTGACTAGTGCTCGGCTGAGTAACCGTGTAATACTCTTCCAAATCAGTAGGTGGCAGCAGGTAGGTAATTGCTTTGTAGATGTCGGGAACATGGTTTGTCGGGATCACAATATGCGGGAGGCAGCGTGTAGGTAGTAACAAGGTATCGAACACTTACACCGACAATAAACAAAAGGCGAGTACCGCTAAGAAAAGGCATTGAAGCTTAGGGATGGCTATGCAAAACGAAACTAAAACTGAACTGACGGCAAAGTAAACTAAAACAGAATGCTGGACGACAGCAAAGAGTTACAGCATGCGGAGCAGCCGGCGAGCACAAAGTACATCCGTACATGGCATGACAATCAACAATTGTCAAGATCATTAAACAATTCAATTTTTGATCACAATTTGAATCAGAGGATGGCGGCGTAACCATATCAATTATTTGTTCCTACTATTGGCTGCAATTTAAATCTTCAGGTTTTTGTCCTTAAAGTCCTCCTGTGTCCAGGGACTAATTACATCACTCTGTAAATGATACTAAAAATATTGATTTGACTATTGTAGTATCGACCACACACAGTACTGACACTATACTTGGTATCGATACTTTCCATATTTCTATCGATCTACTCACATTTGTTTACATTCAATATCTAGCTACGGCTAGCGGTTGTGTAGTGCAGCATGTTTAACCATTTCTCATCCTTCGGGGATGATACTTGTAAGAAATTAGGTTTATTTGCTGCCATGTCTACACTAAGTCGTTTGAACCCTTAAACGAATAATTATTTAGACTAAGCCCTGTTTCAGCCACACTGAAGTATCGTTTAAGGTTCCCCTACTCGGACTAATTTTTACACGACTAGGTGCGCTGAGTATTTTTTGAATCTATGGCTCTTGGCTTTGTATTGACTCATTGATCGTTGACAAACTGAGTTTGGAGAGGAAGTGACGCCAGAAAGACCACGCCCCGCACAGGAAGTGACGTCACAAAGAACGCGCCACAGCCAGCTTCATGATAAAGCGGTTTCGTAACTTGGAGGTAACCACTGGAAATATGAAGGCAAGTCATCCAGACATGACATGTTTCGCCTTCCGTCCCTACAGACGGTTGTGGAAATCATACATGAAGACCTTGAGAAAAAGCCATTGCAGCTATTTGGGATACAACATTTCTCAGATGGCAGAATAACTTTCCAAAGTCGTGGTCAGCTGTGATATCTACTTAGTGAAAAACTCTGTCTATTTGTCGAAGAAGCGACATTGAGAATGCAAGCTCCTGTGGATGTGATAAAAAAAATGTAGCGCGTGCTTTGTATTACCTGGCTGTCGACTGAATGCTTTTTGACTGTCAAAGCGACTGTATCAGTTTTTGTCCGCCATGAATGTCACAGACTCAACGTCTAGGTCCATAGAACAAACCCCGTTTCCATATGAGTTGGGAAATTGTGTTAGATGTAAATGTAAACGGAATACAATGAATTGCAAATCCCTTTCGACCCATATTCAATTGAATGCACTACAAAGACAAGACTTTATTTTTTTTTGCAAATAATAATTAACTTGGAATTTCATGGCTGAAACACTTGCAAAAGTAGTTGGGAAAGGGCATGTTCACCACTGTGTTACTTCACCTTTTCTTTTAACAACACTCAATAAACGTTTGGGAACTGAGGAAACTAATTGTTGAAGCTTTGACAGTGGAATTCTTTCCCATTCTTGTTTTATGTAGAGCTTCAGTCGTTCTCCGCTGTTATATTTTACGTTTCATAATGGGCCACATATTTTCGATGGGAGACAGGTCTGGACTGCAGGCAGGCCAGGAAAGTACCCGCTCTCTTTTTTTACAAAGCCACGCTGTTGTAACACTTGTCTTGCTGAAATAAGCAGGGGCGTCCATGACAACGTTGCTTGGATGACAACATATTTTGTTCCAAAACCTGTATGGACCTTTCAGCATTAATGGTGCCATCAGAGATGTGAAAATTACTCAGGGCTTGGGCACTAATACACCCCCATACCATCACAGATGCTGGCTTTTGATTTTTGCGGCTATAAAAATTTGAATGGTTAATTTCCTCTTTGTTTTGGAAGACACCACATCCACTGTTTCCAAATATAATTTGAAATGTGGACTTGTCAGACCACAGAACACCTTTCCACTTTGCATCAGTCCATCCTAGGTGAGCTCGGGCCCAGGTGTTTCAGGATATTGTTGATAGATGGGTTTGGCTTTGCATAGTAGTGTTTTAACTTGCACTTACAGATATAGCGACCAACTTTAGTTACTGACAGTGGTTTTACGAGGTGTTCCTGAGCCTGTGTGGTGATATCCTTTACACACTGATGTCAGTTTTTGATGCAGTACCGCCTGAGGGGTCAAAGGTCCATAATATCATCTCTTACGTGCAGTGATTTCTCCATATTCTCTAGTCTTTTTGATGATTTTAGATGGTAAAATCCCTAAATTCCTTGCAATAGCTCATTGAGAAATGTTGTTCTAAAAACTGTTCGACAATTTGCTGACAAAGTGGTGACCCTCACCCCATCCTTGTTTGTGAATTACTTAGCATTACATAGAAGCTGCTTTTATACCCAATCATGGCATCCAACTATTCCCAATTAGCCTGCACACCTGTGGGATGTTCCATATAAGTGTTTGATGAGCATTCCTCAACTTTATCAGTATTTATTGCCACCTTTCCCAACTTCTTTGTCACGTGTTGCTGGCATCAAATTCTAAAGTTAATGATTATTTGCACACAAGAAAAATGTTTATCAGTTTGAACATCAAATATGTTGTCTTTGTAGCATATTCAACCGAATATGGGTTGAAAATGATTTGCATATCATTGTATTCCGTTTATATTTACATCTAACACAATTTCCCAACTCATATGAAAACGCGGTTTGTAAGTCGGGGTCCACGTTAATCAATTCATGGTACAAATATATACTATCAGCATAATATAGTCATCACACAAGTTAATTTTCAGAGTATATACATTGAATTATTTACATTATTTACAATCCGGGGAGTGGGATGTGGAGGGGGTGGGGTGGTAGGTTTGGTTGATATCAGCACTTCAATCATCAACAATTGCATCATCTGAGAAATGGACATTGAAACAGTGTAGGTCTGACCTCCTAGGATATGTACAGCAAGTAGTGGATTTAGAGAGATCAGAAGTATATACATTTGATTATTTACAATCCGGGAAGGTGTGATGTGGATGGGGGAGGGTGTTAGTCTGGGGTTGAAGTTGCCTGGAGGTGTTCTTTTAGCGCGGTTTTGAAGGAGGATAGGGATGCACTTTCTTTTACACCTTTTGGGAGTGCATTCCATATTGATGTGGCATAGAAGAAGAATGAGTTAAGACCTTTGTTTGATCGGAATCAGGGTTTAAAGTGGTTTGTGGTGCTCACCCTGGTGTTGTGGTTATGGTGGTCGTTAAGAAAGTAGTTTAATTTTTTTTTATAAACTAGGCTCAGTGCAAGTTGTTTTACTCTGTCCTCCACCCTGAGCCAGCCCACTTTGGAGAAGTGGGTAGGAGTGAGGTGTGATCTGGGGTGGAGGTCTAGAAGTAACCCGACTAGCTTGTTCTGGGATGTTTGGAGTCTAGATTTGAGGGATTTGGAGGTGCTGGGGTACCAGGAGGTGCTACAGTGCTACAGTGAGTTAAGTTTCTTCTCTTGTCGCAGTCAAATTTGCAGGATACAACTAGAATCTGTCATTGACGCGCAATATCACGGGAAAACGATAGTATTAAAAGCTCTGCTTTCGGCCATAATTGTATCATTTACATCAAATATCATCTATATAGCTGAAACCTACAGTATATTATTCGTATATGTTAAAAATGAGAGGACCTGATCACGTTGGTTAATATGAGGGGGAGGGTGTTCGGTCAGGGTTGTAGTTGCCTGGAGGTGTTCTTTTAGTGCGGTTTGGAAGGAGGAAAAAGATGCACTTTCTTTTACACCTGTTGGGAGTGCATATGTGGCATAGAAGAAGAATGAGTTAAAGGGAAACATTACCACCAGACCTATGTAAGCGTCAATATATACCTTGATGGTGCAGAAAAAAGGCCATATATTTTTTTAACCGATTTCCGAACTCTAAACGGGTGAATTTTGGCGAATTAAACACCTTTCTGTTTATTGCTCATGTGGTGATGATGTCAGAACGTGACGTCTCCGAGGTAATACAGCCGCCATTTTCATTTTCAACACATTACAAACACCGGGTCTCAACTCTGTTATTTTCCGTTTTTTTGACTATTTTTTGGAACCTTGGAGACATCATGCCTCGTCGGTGTATTGTCGGAGGGTGTAACAACACTAACAGGGAGGGATTCAAGTTGCACCACTGGCCCGAAGATGCGAAAGTGTCTGCCGCCAGACCCCCATTGAATGTGCCGGAGTGTCTCCACATTTTACCGACTATGACAGACATGGCACAGAGATGTATGGATAAGCTGCAGATGCATTTGCAACAATAAAGTCAACAAAATCACAAAGGTGAGTTTTGTTGATGTTGACTTATGTGCTAATCAGACATATTTGGTTGCGGCGTGACTGCCAGCTAATCGATGCTAACATGCTATGCTAATCAATGCTAACATGCTATTTAGAGTGAGGTGTGATCTGGGGTGAAGGTCTAGAAGTAACCTGACTAGCTTTTTCTGGGATGTTTGGAGTCTAGGTCTGAGGGATTTGGAGGTGCTGGGTTACCAGGAGGTGCTATAGTGCTACAGTGAGTTTAGTTTGTTCTCTTGTCGCAATCAAATTTGCAGGACACAACTAGAATCTGTCATTGGCGTGCATTATCATGGCATAACGATAGTATTAAAAGCTTTATTTTTGGCCATAATTGTATCATTTACACCGAATAACATCTATATCGCTGAACCCTACATTATATTATTCGTATAAGTTAAAAATGAGAGGACCTGATCGCGTTGGTTAATATGGGGGGAGGGTGTTTGGTTAGGGTTGTAGTTGCCTGGAGGTGTTCTTTAAGTGCAGTTTTGAAGGAGGATAGAGATGCACTCTCTTTTACACCTGTTGGGAGTGCATTCCATATTGATGTGGCATAGAAGAAGAATGAGTTAAGACCTTTGTTTGATCGGAATCTGGGTTTAAAGTGGTTTGTGGCGCTCCCCCTGGTGTTTTGTTATGGCAGACATTTACGTTAAGGAAGTAGTTTGACATTTTTTATAAACTAGGCTCAGTGCAAGTTGTTTTACTCTGTCCTCCACCCTGAGCCAGCCCACTTTGGAGAAGTGGGTAGGAGTGAGGTGTGATCTGGGGTGGAGGTCTAGAAGTAACCTGGCTAGCTTGTTCTGGGATGTTTGGAGTCTAGATTTGAGGGATTTGGAGGTGCTACAGTGCTGCAGTGAGTTTAGTTTGTATTGTTGTCGCAGTCAAATTTGCAGGATACAACTAGAATCTGTCATTGACATGCAATATCACTGGAAAACGATAGTTTTAAAAGCTTTGTTTTCGGCCATAATTGTATTATTTACATCAAATAACATCTATATAGCTGAAACCTACAGTATATTATTTGTATATGTTAAAAATGAGAGGACCTGATCACGTTGGTTAATGTTGGGGGGAGGGTGTTCGGTCAGGGTTGTAGTTGCCTGGAGGTGTTTTATTAGTGCGGTTTGGAATGAGGAAAGAGATGCACTTTCTTTTACACCTGTTAGGAGTGCATTCCATATTGATGTGGCATAGAAGAAGAATGAGTTAAAGGGGAACATTATCAGCAGACCTATGTAAGCGTCAATATATACCTTGATGGTGCAGAAAAAAGGCCATATATTTTTTTAACCGATTTCCGAACTCTAAATGGGTGAATTTTGGCGAATTAAACACCTTTCTGTTTATTGCTCATGTGGTGATGATGTCAGAACGTGACGTCTCTGAGGTAATACAGCCGCCATTTTCATTTTCAACACATTACAAACACCGGGTCTCAACTCTGTTATTTTCCGTTTTTTTGACTATTTTTTGGAACCTTGGAGACATCATGCCTCGTCGGTGTATTGTCGGAGGGTGTAACAACACTAACAGGGAGGGATTCAAGTTGCACCACTGGCCCGAAGATGCGAAAGTGTCTGCCGCCAGACCCCCATTGAATGTGCCGGAGTGTCTCCACATTTTACCGGCGATGACAGACATGGCACAGAGATGTATGGATAACCTGCAGATGCATTTGATACGATAAAGTCAACAAAATCACAAAGGTGGGTTTTGTTGATGTTGACTTATGTGCTAATCGGAATAAATAAAGTACTATCTATCTATCTATCTAATCAGACATATTTGGTTGCGGCGTGACTGCCAGCTAATCGATGCTAACATGCTATGCTAATCAATGCTAACATGTTATTTAGAGTGAGGTGTGATCTGGGGTGGAGGTCTAGAAGTAACCTGACTAGCTTGTGCTGGGATGTTTGGAGTCTAGATTTGAGGGATTTGGAGGTGCTGGGGTACCAGGAGGTGCTATAGTGCTACAGTGAGTTTAGTTTGTTCTCTTGTCGCAGTCAAATTTGCAGGATACAACTAGAATCTGTCATTGACGTGCATTATCACGGCATAACAATAGTATTAAAAGCTCTATTTTCGGCCATATTTGTATCATTTACAATGAATAACATCTATATCGCTGAACCCTACAGTATATTATTGGTATATGTTAAAAATGAGAGGACCTGATCGTGTTGGTTAATGTACGCCAAGGACACATCTTTTAATGCAGTTCACTTAGCAAACACTTTACGTTCTGGTCTTTTAAAGATTAAGTGAACATGGCCCATAGTGTGGCGCACCATTTGCTTTCGATAGCTTAATTAAAGCCCAAAGACTTCCCCAGTTAAATGTGAAACACTTCCCCAGCTGTGAGGCAGCTGCCATCTGATTTTCCTTAATACTTTAATGACAATTTGACATTCTCTCTCTGAGCGATTAAATTGAAAACCAGATACGCAGACCTACTTTATCTAGCACAGTGCTTCTAAATTACTTCCTCCCATGACCTCACTAGGGACTGAACGGTTTATCTCAATTTATTAAATTTGACCATTTTTATTTATTTATCTGAATATTCTTTATATATGCCGCTGGTGACAACTCTGTTTTTTTCTTGTTATTCCTGCACAAACTTCTGTATCTCTTTGCCTCACTTATCTCTAAACAAGTCTTCCTGTGTACTTACTACGCCTACTGGGTAAAAAAGGGACAGGCTCGAGCAAAAGAACCATCCGGACCGTTATTGGCGCAAAGTTCAAAAGCCAGCATCTGTGACTGTAGGAAGTTTGGTTATTTTATGAATTTATTATGGGTCTACTGAAAATGTGACCAAATCTGCTGGGTCAAAAGTATACATACAGCAATGTTAATATTTGGTTACATGTCCCTTGGCAAGTTGCACTGCAATAAGGCGCTTTTGGTAGCCATCCACAAGCTTCTGGTAGAATTTTTGACCACTCCTCTTAACAAAATTGGTGCAGTTCAGCTAAATGTGTTGGTTTTCTGACATGGACTTGTTTCTTCAGCATTGTCCACACATTTAAGTCAGGACTTTGGGAAGGCCATTCTAAAACTTTAATTCTAGCCTGATACAGCCATTCCTTTACCAATTTTGAGATGTGTTTGGGGTCATTGTCCTGTTGGAGCACCCAAGTGCTCCCAAGACCCAACCTCCGGGCTAATGATTTCAGGTTGTCCTGAAGAATTTGGAGGTAATCCCCCTTTTACATTATCTCATTTACTCTCTGTAAAGCCCCAGTTCCATTGGCACCAAAACAGGCCCAGACCATAATACTACGACCACCATGCTTGACGGGAGGAATGGTGTTCCTGGGATTAAAGGCCTCACCTTTTCTCCTCCAAAAATATTGCTGGGTTTTGTGGCCAAACAACTCAATTTTTGTTTCATCTGACATCACATGGACAAAGATAAGACCTTCAAGAGGAAAGTTCAAAAGTACCTATGTGGAGGGGTGCGTGGTTGGCGCACCTGCTGCAGGAGTGAGGTGTGTAAGGACTGGCCTGGAAGCACAGCTGGTAGGTGATTGGATTACCCAGCTGGGACTGATCATCCAGTCACCTGCCGTACTTATCAGCAGCAGCCGGGATGGAGTTGGACCTGTTTGGCTGACTCGCACACAGGCTGGAGAGAAGAAACCAGAAGAACGATACGACAGAAAGACTGCAAAGTCACGGGGAAGAGGCTGTCTCGGGGTGTTCACACAGAAGTCAGGACTGAAAAATTGTAGAGTGCAAGTCACAATAAAAGTACTGATAAAACCAGAATCCTGGGCTTCCACGAGGATCTGTCGGTGTCAAGTGAACCCACCAGCAAGAGACTACCACAACCTTATTGCAGTGAAACTTGCCAAGCGACATGTAACCAATTATCAACACTGCTGTATGTATACTTTTAACCCAGCAGATTTGGTCACTGTGACAAGTCTCCAGCCGTCATCGTGTGGGTTGCATGGACCATCTATACAAGACGCATTGTAGCAGGTTTGACCCTCGTTTATTATTTCAATAAACATTCTTGTGTCCCAGTCGGTCGCGCCGATTTCCAGCGCGACTTCTTTTGCTGCTCGTCTCGGCGCGCCTTTCGGTGGCCGGTGACTGCGTCTTCCTCGCGGTCTCATCTTCCTTCTGGTCGCTCTCGTCGTCGTTTGCTGTGAATTCTCCTCCTCTTCTTCCCCGATCGCTCCTCCTTTTCCCCTTTTAAACTACTGCAGGGATTGAGGGCAGGTGTGTGGTTTACGCACCTGACTTGGATTGCCGCAGCTTCGCTCCTAGCTCTTCCCGCCTCTCCGCTCCGCTGCACACACCGCCTCCTGGCCGCCATCTTGGGTAGGACCGCTACCCCGCTGTCGGCCTGTTGGCTCCGCCTCTCCACAGTCACATTTTCAGTTGAACCATGATAAATTCATTAAAGAACCAAACTTTATGAATGTTTTTTGTGACAAAGAAGTATGTGCTCCAATCACTCAATCACAAAAAAATTAAAGTTGTAGACATTTTTGGAAACGCAAGACAGCCATGACATTATGTTCTTTGCAAGTGTATGTGTAATAGTGTGATGTTGTTGCGCTATATTATGAACGAGACAGGGTGTTATGTTTTATTTTGAAGTATTGGTTTTATTTTGAAGAACCAGATGTCCAGTGCAGGAAGTGACGCTGCGGTTTTTTCGGGTATTTTACTTCCTCTTCTATCGGACTTTTGCTGATGGGGTAATAGTTCTTCATTGCTCTGTGTTTTTTGTGTAAATATTATTTCTAAACTTTCACAATACTTTAAAAGTTAAAACAATGTTGTAGGTATAAGTGATGTGTTGTTTTAAGTATTTTTTATGCACAATTTTGTTAAGTAAGGATTAGAGCGTCGAATGTTTGAAATGTTTGGTCATAATTACACATGGTATTTACGCAGGTATCACTCCGCCAGAAAAGTAGAGACCTGTGTATGTGTTTCATGTTTCCAACAAAGGTATGTGGATTTGTGTATTATTATTATTTTTTTGTGATAAAACGTTTTTGTTATTGTAATTTCAATTATTATTTTTCTATGAATGACTGTTGTTTATTTCCTCTGCTATCGGACTTTTGCTGATGAGGTATCACTCCGCCAGAAAAGTAGAGACCTGTGTATGTGTTTCATGTTTCCAACAAAGTTACCTGGATTTGTGTATTATTATTTTTTGTGATAAAACGTTTTTGTTATTATAATTTAAATTATTATTTTTCAATGAATGACTGTTTATTTCCTCTTCTATCGGACTTTTGCTGATGAGGTATCACTCCGCCAGAAAAGTAGAGACCTGTGTATGTGTTTCATGTTTCCAACAAAGGTGGTCAATAAATGATGAAACGACGGAATGGTGGAGTGTCTCCTACTTATAAAAAACTACACAACGCAGAATAAGACTCACTACATATGTACACTTTTTACCACGACTGTGCACATATTTTTCCTAATGTTTTCGGGATGGATCAGTAAAGTCCCATAAATTGACAGGTTGGCGACTCCTGCTCAATGGGAAATGGCCTCGATTCTCACTCAAAGTCACCCTGAATGTCATAAGAATTTGTGAAATAAACGAAAAGCACCTACTGAACTATTCAAAACTTCAAATGTATGTGTGGTGTGATTCTGTACTTGATTTAGTTGTGACTTACATGATCATAATTCTTGTCAACCCTGCACTAGATCTTTATTCAATTATGACTGAAATCTGTATTATGCAAGAAACATCTAGCAGAGTGCGGCATCTCCGTTTTTATAATTAGTTTAGTGATGAATGATGGAATGGTTTGTGACGTTTATTGCCACCTCGGTGTATATACAAAGACATGCGCTTTGCTGCACTCCTCCCGACGTTATTTATAGGCCCGTGCATGCTGTCGGGAATATTTACACAAAGCATTATCAAAAAGCTCTGCGAACACTTTGAACTTTAGTTAATTTGTCGAGCCAAACGAGACAAAGAAGCTCCTTGTGAAATAATGGCCTCAGCGATAAATGCGTCTGCTCTCCTTCACGCAGTAAATCCCCAGAGCGGACAAAATTTTATTACCACTAAACTTGTTCTGGGTATGAGCGCTTATATATTTTTGCGGTTTTCCTCCACTCTCATTTCATGTGGCCAGTAAACAAGAGGCCTTAATGAACTCCCATGTGAAGAAAATGTGTTAAACATCAATTGACAGCCTACTCAAAAGGTCAGTCCAACAACAACAGACAAAATGTGGCGGCTGAGACCTTTCTTATAGCCGAAAGTTTTTCCAAAGTTATTCATCTGAGTTCTATGCCAATATATTTCTCACAAAAAATGGACAATTACACAAATCTTTGGGGCTTTTCAAGCAGGCCTTCACCATCCAACTAAAAGATCTGAGATTTTCAAGCTGTAAGAAGGAATATCTTTTTTGTTTAAACTTTAAAATACAGAACATTGAAATGCTGGGGCGGGGACTTAAAGTGAAGTGAATTATATTTACATAGCACTTTTCTGTAGTGACTCAAAGCACTTTTACATAGTGAAACCCAATATCTAAGGTACACTTAAACCAGTGTGGGTGGCACTGGGAGCAAGTGGGTAGTGGGCAGTGACTAGAATGGCGGAAGTGATCGAACCTGGAACCTCTCAAGTTGCACGACGAGTTGAGTTTATACCAAAATGGATACATGAATGATACAGCAGAGGATTAGGAGAATGACATGTGGTCAGATGAAACCAAAATATAACTTTTTGGTATAGACATAACTCGTGGTGTTTGGAGGAAGAAGAATACTGAGTTGCATCCCAAGAACACCACACCTACTATGAAACATGGGGGTGGAAACATCATGCTGTGGGGCTGTTTTTCTGCTAAGGGGACAGGACGATTGATCCGTGTTAAGGAAACAATAAATGAGGCAATGTATCGTGAGATTTTGAGCCAAAACCTCCTTCCATCAGTGAGAGCTTTGAATGGTTGACCAAATAGTTATTTTCCACCATAATTTACAAATAAATTCTTTAAAATTCCTACAATGTGAATTCCTGGAATTTTTTTTTCACATTCTGTCTCTCACAGTTGAAGTGTACCTATGATGAAAATTACAGGCCTCTGTCATTTTAAGTGGGAGAACTTGCACAATCGGTGGCTGACTAAATATATATATATATATATAAATCAGAGCTGTTTATACTATTTTAAAAAGTATTGATTTTGAGTTGAATGTTTACCTCAAAGAATCAAATAAAATTGAATCATGTAGTCCCCAAAGATTCATAACCCTTATATTTATCTATTCAACCACAGGGTGCATGGGCCGGAATCACACAAAACTGATTAACTGAAGGCCCCACTATGGACTGGACTCTCACTATTTATGATACAATTCACACAAAAAGAAGGGACGAAACCATTGAGGCACTAAAACAAATTTAAAATAAAAATAACCTTAAGAAAATAAAACAATACATACACTACTCACAAAAACTTAGGGATAACAAAATGGCAATGAAAAGGTATTGTTGATCAATTGTTCAATGTCGTCTTGGTCTCAAGATTAAAGTTAAAGTTCCAATGATAGTCACACACACACTAGGTGTGGCGAAATCCTTATCTGCATTTGACCCATCACCCTTGACCACTTGAGGGGAGTAGTGAGGAGCAGCGGTGGCCACGCCCGAGAATCATTGTTGGTGATTCAACCCCCAATTCCAACCCTTGATGTTGAGTGTCAAGAAGAGACGTAATGGGTCCCATTTTTATAGTCTTTGGTATGACTCGGCCAGGGTTTTAACGACCTACCTATCTCAGTGCGGACACTCTGAACAATATGGTAAAAGGGATCTTTTGGATAACAATTGCAATTAAACGTGGTCATTCATTGGTCCATTCTTAAATTATGCAAACCTTTGTGAATTTTGCTGTTCAGCTTCTTGTTACAGAAGAGAAAGTTGTCCATAAAAGGTCCTGAAACACTGAACAGTGGGACATGTGCATTCTAAAGTTTAGACTAACTCAAATGAAGTTCACCTGTGAAGCTTTTGTGCTTTTTAAGTTCATCCTTAAATTTATTCCACCTAAAAGCCGAATATCTCCAACTTTTTAGGAGTAGTGTATGTAAATATATTCATGATTTCACTCGAGGTCACAAAACAGTTTGACCCCAGAGATGAGGTGCAGGATGCCAAAGGAGGAGACGTCATGCTCCACGGTGCTACCACATGTCTGTCTGCTATGGAGGAAGTCTACCCTAACAATGATTCTTTTTTTTGTATTATAAAGCTATCCTTTTCTTGTCCTATTCTTTGTGTGTTTTATGTTTTTTTGCTTATATAAATCCAAACTATTAGTATCTTCCTTTTAAAATAGTTGGTGACATGGCGGTGTAGATCCTCTTGTTTAACTAATAATAATATTTGTTCATTGCAATATGTAAATCATTTATTCTGCAAATACAAAACCCATGAAGTTGGCACATTGTGTAAATCATAAATAAAAACAGAAAATAATGATTTGCTGATTATTTTCAACCTATATTCGATTGAACAAACTGCAAAGATGATACATTTAACGTCCGAACTGGTAAACATTGTTATTTTTTGCAAATATTAGCTCATTTGGAATTCGATGCCTGCAACAGGTTTCAAAAAAGTGGGCACAAGTGGCAGAAAAGATTGAGAATGTTGAGGAATGCTCATCGAACACTTATTGGGAACATCCCACAGGTGAACAGGTAAATTGGTAACAGGTGGACGCCATGATTGGGTATAAAAGCAGCTTCAATGAAATGCTCAGTCATTTACAAACAAGAATGGGGCGAGGGCCATTACTGTGAAAAACTGCATGAGAAAATTTTCAAACAGTTTAAGAACAACATTTTTCGACGAGCTATTGCAAAGAATTTAGGGATTTCAGCATTTACGGTCCTTTATTTTATCAACAGGTCCAGAGATTCTGGAGAGATCACTGCACGTAAGCAGCAATGCCGTAAACCAACATTGAATGCTCGTGAACTTCAGTCCCTCAGGCGGTAATGCATCAAAAACAGACATCAGTGTATAAAGGATATCACCACATGGGCTTAGGAACACTTTGGAAAACCACTGTCAGTAACTACAGTTTGTTGCTACTTCTATAAGTGCAAGTTTAAACTCTTCTATACAAAGCGAAAGCCATTTATCAACAACACCCAGAAACGCTGGCTCAAGTCATCTTAGATAGACTGATGCAAAGTGGAAAGGTGTTCTGTGGTCTGACGAGTCCATATTTCAAATGTTTTTTGGAAACCGTGGACGTCGAGTAAAAGAACCATCCGGATTGTTCTAGGCGCAAAGTTCAGAAGCCAGCATCTGTGATGGTTTGGCATGGGTAATTTGCGCATCTGTAAAGGCACCATTAATGCTGAAAGGTACATTCTGGTTTTGGAGCAACATATGTTGCCATCCAAGCAACGATATCATGGACGCCCCTGTTTTAAGGTAAAAAAAACAACAACCAAGAACTTAAATGTCATGTACGTGCTCAAAAAGCTGGTTTAAACCAAATTATTGCAATAGTTATTTTTTTAGTGCATGTAAAATATATTGTGTGTATATTGGGCTTTGCCCCTGACCTGAATGAAAAAAATGCTGAACACATGCAAGAAAAAACTCCCAGCAGTAACACCACCACAAAAAAAAGCACAGGTGCTGAGAGCAGCCACCATTGTAGATATGCTCCTGATGAGTAATCAGTGACAGGTGAGTATGCTGATCATTAATCAGGAGCCAGTGGGGACCAAGCATTCTGACGCAGCGGTAAAGTCAACGCAAACCACGCAAAACAGAAAGGATATGAATGATCATGAAATCTTTATAGCTAAGGCAGTGGATGAAAAAAAAAACAGCCGCAATTTTATGACAGTGTTTGTTAATGTACAGAATACAAAATATATATATATATATTTTTGCCAAACTATCGTCGAAACCTGTACATACTATTTTTCTATATGTGTCTATTTACACCAAGTTTGTTCTTGAGAAAGAAAACCGATATAACAAGATCACATGAACAAAGGATGTGAACATTTATAAACACATGCAACATTTCCAAATAAAGCATATATACTGTATAAAAAACACAAACACATATTTTGACTTTTAGTGAGTTTTCTGCAGCACGGTGCCGTTTTCAAATAACTATTTTCAGCCCACGTTGCCTCGTGGCAACGTGGGTCACCCCTCCAATGGGCTCACCACCCATAGCAGGGGCCATAGAGGTCGGGTGCATTGTGAGCTGGGCGACAGCCGAAGGCAGGGCACTTGGCGGTCCGATCCTCGGCTACAGAAGCTAGCTCTTGGGACGTGGAACGTCACGTCACTGGGGGGGAAGGAGCCTGAGCTAGTGCGCGAAGTCGAGAAATTCCGGCTGGATATAGTTGGACTCACTTCGACGCACAGCAAGGGCTCTGGAACCACTTCTCTCGAGAGGGATTGGACCCTCTTCCACTCTGGCGTTGCCGGCAGTGAGAGGCGACGGGCTGGGGTGGCAATTCTTGTTTCCCCCCGGCTCAAAGCCTGTACGTTGGAGTTCAACCCGGTGGACGAAAGGGTAGCCTCCCTCCGCCTTCGGGTGGGGGGACGGGTCCTGACTGTTGTTTGTGCTTATGCACCAAACAGCAGTTCAGAGTACCCACCCTTTTTGGGAACACTCGAGGGAGTACTGGAAAGTGCTCCCCCGGGTGATTCCCTTGTCCTACTGGGAGACTTCAACGCTCACGTTGGCAACGACAGTGAAACCTGGAGAGGCGTGATTGGGAAGAATGGCCGCCCGGATCTGAACCCGAGTGGTGTTTTGTTATTGGACTTTTGTGCTCGTCACAGTTTGTCGATAACAAACACCATGTTCAAACATAAGGGTGTCCATATGTGCACTTGGCACCAGGATACCCTAGGCCGCAGTTCCATGATCGACTTTGTAGTTGTGTCATCGGATTTGCGGCCTCATGTTTTGGACACTCGGGTGAAGAGAGGGGCGGAGCTTTCTACCGATCACCACCTGGTGGTGAGTTGGCTGCGATGGTGGGGGAGGATGCCGGACAGACCTGGGAGGCCCAAACGCATTGTGAGGGTCTGCTGGGAACGTCTGGCAGAGTCTCCTGTCAGACAAAGTTTCAATTCCCACCTCCGGAAGAACTTTGAACATGTAACGAGGGAGGTGCTGGACATTGAGTCCGAGTGGACCATGTTGCGCACCTCTATTGTTGAGGCGGCAGATCGGAGCTGTGGCCGCAAGGTAGTTGGTGCCTGTCGGGGCGGCAATCCTAAAACCCCTTGGTGGACACCGGCGGTGAGGGATGCCGTCAAGCTGAAGAAGGAGTCCTATCGGGTCCTTTTGGCTCATAGGACTCCGGAGGCAGTGGACAGGTACCGACAGGCCAAGCGGTGTGCAGCTTCAGCGGTCGCGGAGGCAAAAACTCGGACATGGGAAGAGTTCGGGGAAGCCATGGAAAACGACTTCCGGACGGCTTCGAAGCGATTCTGGACCACCGTCCGCCGCCTCAGGAAGGGGAAGCAGTGCACTATCAACACCGTGTATGGTGCGGATGGTGTTCTGCTGACCTCGACTGCGGATGTTGTGGATAGGTGGAAGGAATACTTCGAAGACCTCCTCAATCCCACCAACACGTCTTCCTATGAGGAAGCAGTGCCTGGGGAATCTGTGGTGGACTCTCCTATTTCTGGGGCTGAGGTCGCTGAGGTAGTTAAAAAGCTCCTCGGTGGCAAGGCCCCAGGGGTGGACGAGATCCGCCCGGAGTTCCTTAAGGCTCTGGATGCTGTGGGGCTGTCTTGGTTGACAAGACTTTGCAGCATCGCGTGGACATCGGGGGCGGTACCTCTGGATTGGCAGACCGGGGTGGTGGTTCCTCTCTTTAAGAAGGGGGACCGGAGGGTGTGTTCCAACTATCGTGGGATCACACTCCTCAGCCTTCCCGGTAAGGTTTATTCAGGTGTACTGGAGAGGAGGCTACGTCGGATAGTCGAACCTCGGATTCAGGAGGAACAGTGTGGTTTTCGTCCTGGTCGTGGAACTGTGGACCAGCTCTATACTCTCGGCAGGGTTCTTGAGGGTGCATGGGAGTTTGCCCAACCAGTCTACATGTGCTTTGTGGACTTGGAGAAGGCATTCGACCGTGTCCCTCGGGAAGTCCTGTGGGGAGTGCTCAGAGAGTATGGGGTATCGGACTGTCTTATTGTGGCAGTCCGTTCCCTGTACGATCAGTGCCAGAGCTTAGTTCGCATTGCCGGCAGTAAGTCGAACACATTTCCAGTGAGGGTTGGACTCCGCCAAGGCTGTCCTTTGTCACCGATTCTGTTCATAACTTTTATGGACAGAATTTCTAGGCGCAGTCAAGGCGTTGAGGGGTTCCGGTTTGGTAACCGCAGGATTAGGTCTCTGCTTTTTGCAGATGATGTGGTCCTGATGGCTTCATCTGACCGGGATCTTCAGCTCTCGCTGGATCGGTTCGCAGCCGAGTGTGAAGCGACCGGAATGAGAATCAGCACCTCCAAATCCGAGTCCATGGTTCTCGCCCGGAAAAGGGTGGAGTGGCATCTCCGGGTTGGGGAGGAGACCCTGCCCCAAGTGGAGGAGTTCAAGTACCTAGGAGTCTTGTTCACGAGTGAGGGAAGAGTGGATCGTGAGATCGACAGGCGGATCGGTGCGGCGTCTTCAGTAATGCGGATGTTGTACCGATCCGTTGTGGTGAAGAAGGAGCTGAGCCGGAAGGCAAAGCTCTCAATTTACCGGTCGATCTACGTTCCCATCCTCACCTATGGTCATGAGCTTTGGGTCATGACCGAAAGGATAAGATCACGGGTACAAGCGGCCGAAATGAGTTTCCTCCGCCGTGTGGCGGGGCTCTCCCTAAGAGATAGGGTGAGAAGCTCTGCCATCCGGGAGGAACTCAAAGTAAAGCCGCTGCTCCTCCACATCGAGAGGAGCCAGATGAGGTGGTTCGGGCATCTGGTCAGGATGCCACCCGAACGCCTCCCTAGGGAGGTGTTTAGGGCACGTCCAACCGGTAGGAGGCCACGGGGAAGACCCAGGACACGTTGGGAAGACTATGTCTCCCGGCTGGCCTGGGAACGCCTCGGGATCCCCCGGGAAGAGCTAGACGAAGTGGCTGGGGAGAGGGAAGTCTGGGTTTCCCTGCTTAGGCTGTTGCCCCCGCGACCCGACCTCGGATAAGCGGAAGATGATGGATGGTTGGATGGATATTTTCAGCCCACAGAAAAGCAGTGACTCCAGAGACGCAGCAATGTCCGCTCCATGTCACGACATGACTGAAGACCCTAATGGAGTGTTCGGCTAAAACACAGCAAATGACGCAGAAATGTACATTAATAGATATAATAGATAATATGCGATCGACTCATTGATGCATTTTTATATTTTTTTTCCGCCCACTTTTCAGGGACATCAACTTCAATTAGGAAAAGAATAAGGAATCATTTCAGTGGGAATGCTTTTTTAAAATTGAAAATCAATCATAAAAGTTCCCGCAGTGAAAAGGAGAATTGTTATATCCAGGGGTCCCCAAACTACGGCCCCTGGCCAGATACAGCCTGGCAGTGTCCAAAATCCGGCCCGCGGGAAGTCCCAAGTTAAAATATTTGAATTTTATCTGGAAGAGTATCAGTCGGAGCATAAACGGTCTTGGCCTTCAGATTTAAAACTTCTTCCATCAAGCCACAGAGCCTTTTGAATGAAATCTGAGACATTCAAAAGTTTTGTTTCAATGATTTTCATCCGGAAATTCCTCGGAAAAAAAATCTTCTGCCTACTTTCCATGCATCCGCCCCCATACATTCTTGGTAGAGGCGTCATGTCAGTAACGCGATCTAAGATCATTTCTTGATGCTGTTTGCTATTTAAGACCAGCATAGCCATTCACGACGTAATATTTTTAACCTGTGCCAATATTACAGCAAACATCAGTTAAAACAATTTGTAAGGATTCACAAATCCTAGTGTGACATTTATTATAGTGCAACCGGAAAATAAATTCAGATATCCGCGCTAAAATGAAAGAAGCGCCCCCCGGTGTACGGGAGGCACAAAGCGTATGACCAATAATTGTATTTGAGAGTGTGCATGGTCTTCACAAATACAAGTACAAAAAAGTAAGTATTTCAGAAATTATACTATTTTAGTTGAAGTACCAATGATTGTCACACACACACGAGGTGACCCATCACCCAGGAGCAGTGAGCAGCAGCGGTGGCTGCACCCGGGAATCATTTTAGGTGATTTAACCCCCAATTCCAGCCCTTGATGCGGAGTGCCAAGCAGGGAGGTAATGGGTCCCATTTTTATAGTCTCTGGTATGGCTTGGTCGGGGTTTGAACTCACAACCTACCGATTTCAGGGTGCATGGAAACATGGTGAAAGTCATGCACGATAATGCTTATGTTACGAGGTGGTCGCGTGGTGACACGCTGATCATTCCGTCCCAAGATGCAGACGGAACTCTGGATGCAGGGTGCAGGTAAGAAAAATTATTTAATGTCCATAAAGCATTCAAAATACAAAAATACAGTGTGCTATTAACACGGGAAGCTAATGGAATGGATTAAGCTAACATGAAAAAAAATGGCAACGCTTAGCTCAGGAATCATAACGGTAAATTGAGCAAACAACGGCAAGCAAAGTTAAAAAGTTAAAGATAAAGACGAGCCAAGAAGCAAGAAATCATCCAAGGTAACTGTTACATAACGCAAACAAGAAAGCCATACTGAGTGTGGCGAAAAGCAGGGAATAGTTAGCTCTCTGATTAGTGCCCAGGAGGAGGTGAGCATCCAGAACACTAATCAGAGGCAGGTGAAAACTATCTGCAGTCATGGCAACTAAAACACAAATCCAAGGGGGCTCAAGACAGGAACTGAGGGAGTCAAAAACTAAACACACAATATCCGGGCAGCGGATCACGACAAGTTATACAGTTTACACATAAAGGGGAACTGCACTTTTTTTGGAATGTTGCCTGTTGTTCACAATCATTATAAAAGACATGACGACGGATGTAAGTTCTTTAATTAGATAGATTAGATTAGATAGTACTTTATTTATTCCGTCAGGAGAGTTCCTTCAGGAAATTTACAATTTTCAGCACAATCCCATTCAAGATCAAACAAACATTTTTGTTTGATCTTGAATCAACAAAAATGCATTCGAAATAGTAAATAAATGAAATATTGGAGCTTCTACACCGAAGCTGCTGTTTAGTTTGCGTGGTGCCACTTAATTGTATCATACTTTTGGTATACTGTGGTGTTAAAACGCATCGACTTGATGCACAGCTTGCTTTTCACTGAATGTAATTGTTGCTACTTGAGCAATCAACAGTAAATACCTGGTAGCTTTTCCAAAAGTGTTTTGTGAAAATCTTCTTTTCTTCAAGTTTGTGGATTGCAATGCCTTGAAGTTGATACTTCTACTATTTATTCATAACTAATTAATTTTCGTATGTGTCCCTGTCAAAAATAAACAAATGACATTGTTCTGACATGATACGTGATACATTTAATTTTCTTTTAACTGCGCAAAGCTTCCATCTGCATCAAATTGTAATAGTTTTAAAAAAGTATTGCTAATAAATCGTATCGTAACCCATGTGTCTATATTCATATCGAATTGCCATTTAAGGTAGGGATGCAATACTAACTATGAATAGTTTTAGTTATATTCTAAAACCTGCTTGGAATGATGAATCCATGCGTGCAGAAACGCTAAAGACAAATAGAAGACGAAACAGCATATACTTCCAGTTCAAGGCACAAAACAGGAAGTACATTTTCAACCCTCAGCACTTGCAATGAGCAAACTCGGCTAACAGATGACGCCATAGCGCAAGCAGAAACACACCTTTTTAGTGTCTGTTGGTGATAAGAAAATGATTTAAAAAAATAAAATACAAAACATCGTGCCCTTTTAGCAAAGAAAAATCTTTTAATTAGCTGCACCGTTTTATAAGCCGCAGAGTGCAAAGCGTAAGTAAAAAAAGTAGGGACTTATATTTTAAAAAATCATGGTACTTTGGATTTCAGAGAATGTCTGATGGGATTACGGTTTTCTACAACCATTACATAAAACACATGGTTGTTGACGATACTTCTCCAAGACATCTATAATAGTGTAACAATATATATAACATATTACAATGTGTCAATTGCTTCCAGACACAATATTCATATTCACTGTCTTAAATAGTATCCTTCAGCCTGGTTGAAATTAATCGGATGCTAAAATGACAACATGCAATTACAATAATCACCTGTCCTTATCTTTTCAGCCCCAGTAGTCAAAACACTCTTTTCTGAAAATTCCCTGTTGATGTTTTTAATTAATCCCAGTGTGGAATAAAACATCAAGTAAAGTGAAAAACCATTTAATGCAATTATTTATCAATTATTCAGTCCGTCTCTGTGATTAGTCATTTTCAGTTTCTTTTGTTTTTTTGTCTCCCTACGCAGACCGACCTGTTGTCGACACAACCTCACGCTCAGAGTACCAATAATGAATTTCAAAATGTGCAGTGACCAGTTCTTGTTAAGGACTTCAATTATAACGCTGACATTTGTTTACACGCTAATCGTACCATTAGCATAGCACACAAACGCTGGCCTCTATGTGCGCTGCAATGTGCATTAGTCTAAATAATGGAGCATAAGTTTTGTTTAACCGGGGATATTTGGTTAGCACAATATGTAGGAAAAGTAGGGGGAACAGCCCTTAATGTCAATGGCTAAATAAAGATACTAGAACGCACAGGTACATAAGCCACACCCACTAAATTATTGAAAAACATATTAGAACTATTCGATTTATGATAGGATTGGATATATATATATATATATATATATATATATATATATATATATAGTAAATGTGTATAATAAATACCTAGAGCAGTATTGCCCCCTTGTGGTCTGTGCCGTCGCTACTCCTCCTGCAAAACATAACACAATTTTCTAAAACACAATACAGAATGTGAGATAACAGAATAATGCATTCATTTATCATTTGTTTTAAATACGGTTAGAAAAACATGGGACCCCAAAAATTTACTGTAGGACCCCATTTTTTTTACTTGAAGGGGTCCCTGGGAGCCCATTTTGAAAATCCCTAGCGCCAACACTGATGGAGTATTGGTGCGTGCAAAACAGCAGCAAGCGGCTGTGGCCTGCAGGCCGGTTCTAATACTAATCAAATGTCATCCCGGGGGCCATAGATAATTATATTCTTGACTTTGACAACCCTGGTGTAATAGATCCAATGAAACACAAATAAGCAAATAAAGTCAACATTTTCTTCCAGTCTACTGGTACTTTAAGTTACTGTTACATCAATCAATCGAAACAAATCAATTAAACGGACACATACTTGCACGTGTTGAAATGTGAGGTACCTCGCGGTGAAAGAACGCACCACCAAGGTGTGGTTGATAAAAGGTTCCAAAAAAGGGCCCTGAAGCCGGACTTAAGATGCACAGAGATCTCATTCTAACTAATCAATCATTAATTTAAAAAATTGTTGTCAATGGTGAACAAAAGCATGTGTATAATGAATTATCAGATTTCGCAATCGGTTTAAAGATTTAATCTGGTACGATACTATTTCTAACACTCAGTCTCCATGATTTATTTTGCTTCGATCAATCAGTAAAAGACGAACCGTTGAGTGACAAACGCTGCCAAAGAAGGACTAACCCGTTTTACAGATTTATTGTCCGAGCTCAACGAAAGTGCATCTTCCACCGTGGGGATTAGAATTCAGCCCATTTCCCTGTTAATCCAGCCGTTATTGCAAGGACACAGAACATCCTACACCTCTGCATGTAAATACAAGGACTTATTGACTAACATTCGAACGCACAAGAGCCATTCTTTAGTAAGCAGCTTTAGGAAATGAGATAAGTACGAGTAAGCATGTAAGTATGTGACATCGCTTCAAAATACATTAAGCCGGTCTTCGTAGGGTAAAGTTATTCCAAAATGCATGGTAGTCAAACTGATTAATCAACCTTGTCAGTGTTGACATTTGTTATGTTTGATTTACATTTTTGCAAGGCCGGTCTACCTCCCTCACTAATACCCCAGATAGATGATATCAGGGGTCTTGGCAGTGAACGAGAAGCTAGCCTAGGAATGTACTTAAATGCAGTTTGAATTTCATAATAACATCTAGAAAAACAGCACTCGAAGTGAACATGATCATTCGGTTTACCATTTTATTTTCTAACATGGCCTCCAAAACCCTGCGAACAGACACTGTGAGGTATTGCACTCCTTTCAGGATTTTACTGTTTGTTTTTTGTGACTGATGCAACTTAAAATGCCTGAGTCTCTAAATGTAGCCCTGTTTTAAGACTTGATTTTGTATGTGATTTTATGAATGTGTAATAAGTGTTGTAGGTGTATTTGTAACCCTACCTCCAAAAACTACAGGATTTTAAGAAACATTTTTGAACACTGAAAGCAATTTACCAACAGTTCCAGGATCTTGCGGGCCTTTTTTGAGATGCCTGCATTTGCAGCAGTTCTGCAATGCAATGAAAAGTACAGGTGGTAAAACAAGATTATTTACATCCGTGATCGCCTTGAGCCATCATCACTGCAGAAAATAAATATGCATGCTGGTGCGCTTGCATTCAGGGAGATGAAGCATCACTACCGTGTTAAATTTAAAATGTAGTGCACTAATAAAATAAATGTACATTGTTACTGTAACTGTTTGAGTAAGATGGGATAAAAGCTGTCAAGACTGTCATGTCATCTCTTCATGATGTGTACAGTATTTTACGCTTCATAATGCGCCATACATTTTCGATGGGAGACAGGTCTGGACTGCAGGCGGGCCAGGAAAGTACCCGCACTATTTTTTTTACGAAGCCACGCTGTTATAACACACACTGAATATGGCTTGGCATTGTATTGCTGAAATAAGCAGGGGCGCTTACATGGCAGCATATGTTGTTCCAAAACCTGTATGTACCTTTCAGCATTAATGGTGCCTTCATATATGTGTACGTTACCCATGTCTTGGACACTAATGCACCCCCATACCATCACAGATGCTGGCTTTTGAACTTTGCGTCGATAACAGTCTGGATGGTTCGCTTCCCCTTTGGTCCGGATCACACGATGTCGAATATTTCCAAAAACAATTTGAAATGTGGACTCGTCACACCACAGAACACTTTTCCACTTTGCATCGTTCTATCTTAGATGATCTCGGGCCCAGACAAGCCGGCGGTATTTCTGGATGTTGTTGATAAATGGCTTTCGCTTTGCATAGTAGAGATTTAACTTGCACTTACAGATGTAGCGACGAACCGTATTTTGTGACAGTGTTTTTCTGAAGTGTTCCAGAGCCCATGTGGTGATATCCTTTAGAGATTGATGCCAGTTTTTGATGCAGTGCCGTCTGAGGGATCAAAGGTCACAGTCATTCAATGTTGGTTTCCGGCCATGCCGCTTACGTGGAGTGATTTCTCCAGATTCTCTGAACTTTTTGATAATACTATGGACCGTAGATGTTGAAATCCCTAAATTTCTTGCAATTGCACTTTGAGAAACGTTGTTCTTAAACTGTTTGACTGTTTGCTCACGCAGTTGTGGACAAAGGGGTGTACCTCGCCCCATCCTTTCTTGTGAAAGACTGAGCATTTTTTGGGAAACTTTTTTTATCCCCAATCATGGCACCCACATGTTCCCAATTAGCCTGCACACCTGAGGGATGTTCCAAATAAGTGTTTGATGATCATTCCTCAACTTTATCAGTATTTATTGCCACCTTTCCCAACTTCTTTGTAACGTGTTGCTGGCATCAAATTCTAAAGTTAATGATTATTTGCAAAAAAAAAATGTTTATCAGTTTGATGATGAAATATGTTGTCTTTGTAGCATATTCAACTGAATATGGGTTGAAAATGATTTGCAAATCATTTTATTCCGTTTATATTTACATCTAACACAATTTCCCAACTCATATGGAAACAGGGTTTGTAGTTTCTCATGCGGGATACAACCCCAAACAGGCCAGTTGCAGTCCAGTCTTTATAGCAACGTTTGAGTTTTTTTAATACCGATTCATGAAACGAAAATATCAATGACCAAATATAAACAATACCTGATAACATTATGTGCCCTTCTCGTTCATCATGAGGTGTTTTTTGTCGTCATTTGGGCTGATCTGGTTCAATGACCAAACCTGGTTCATTGTCCTTTTTTTCTGCCAGCATACTCCCCTTTTTCTGAATCCAACGGAGGAGTTTTGGCTCGGCATGTCAGTGGAAAATATATGACCACAACCAAAACACGCACACACACATCTCTCTGGCCTCCAGGAGATTCTGCTGAGTGTATATTTCTGTGGAACCAATCCAGGGTTTGATCCGACGCACACAAGAATATTTCCCACGCTGCCTGGCGAAAGCAGACATAAGTTGATGAAATACTACATCCTGACCTGAGACAAGATCATGCTGATGTTGACGCTGTCATCGCTGATGCACCCAATTAGGTGCTAAAAATGGCAATACTATAAATAAACCATATCTCGGACATTTTTGTGGCAACATGTCAAAATCATCCCTCCTAACACTTAAAGTGTGTGTTTTCACAGCTTGTGTGTGTTTTATCTGAGGCAGGGCCATGCTGCCCTGGACGCAGAAACACGCGCTGTGCGTTTTGCCTGAAGAAGCGCATGTAAAATGATGTTTCAAATACAACTTTACCGCAAACGTATTCCCAGCAACTTCCTGCTGAGTCACTGATGATAATAAAATGGCAGATTTCCCCACATCCATAATAATGCTGTGAGACAGCATTATTCCTTATTTC
Organism: Nerophis ophidion; assembly: GCF_033978795.1. Lineage (NCBI taxonomy): Eukaryota > Metazoa > Chordata > Actinopteri > Syngnathiformes > Syngnathidae > Nerophis > Nerophis ophidion. The sequence goes on from NC_084623.1 coordinate 17,358,062, forward strand.
TGTCAGGCAAGGACTTGGACTTGTTTTGCTTCTCCTACGCCAGGGGTCGGGAACCTTTTTGGCAGAGAGAGCCAAGAAGCCAAATATTTTAAAAATGTATTTCTGTAAGAGCCATATAATATTTTTTTTAACACTGAACACAACTAAACGCTTGCATTTTTACGTAAGACCAACATTTCTAGAGTATAATAAGTCTCTTATTCTTTGTAATAAAATTGTTATTCTGAAGCTAACTGTGGAGGGGGTGTGGCCTGTGGACCTGCAGCGAAGCGGGTTGTGCCAGGACCGGCCTTGAAATCAACGACAGGTGCGTAGAAGGCCCACCTGGGCCTTGTTATCTAATCACTTGTCGTTATGGGAGTGGAGCTGGACTCTCTGGCGGTGGTGTCAGAGAGGAGAAGTCTAGCACAACTCCTAGCCATTATGGACAACACCTCCCACCCACTACACTCGAACCTTGCGGAGAGAATGAGCACGTTCAGTGGAAGGCTCAGACTCCCAAAATATAACACAGAACGACACAGGAGGTCCTTCATACCGACAGCCATCAGACTGTATAATGCATATGTTCCTTGAATGCACTTAAATGTAGAATATATGTAGAATATATTTATATTATTCATATATTATATATTACATATATAATATATGTCATATATTATTTATTATTATTATTGTTTATTGTGAGCGAACTGTGGTGCTGAATTTCCCCCAGGGATCAATAAAGTACTTTCTATTCTATTCTATGTTATAAGCAGCAGCCAGGAGGAGAGACAGGGTTGGAGCTGGAGCCATAGTGCGAGCGAGAACGAAAGAGAAAAAGACAATTGCTGGAAAGCAACTGAGAGACTTATTGAAAAATAAAACAATATTGTAACCCTGAAACAGGCTCTCATGTCGGTGCATGGTGGTCTGAAAAACCCCCATGAGGCCAAGCCACACACTAACCAATAACAAATAAATACATTCTTACCATTAACGCAACTTTTTGAACAGGTGTGGTAGAAAACGGATGGATGGATTAAAAAAGCACGAGATTGTTTTATATTTTGAACATTATTTTTAACACTGTGATTACAAGTGGAATTATTCATTACTTATCGTGTTAAGCAATGTCAGCTCAGATTTACCTGAGAACCAGATGCAGTCATCAAAAGAGCCACATCTGGCTCTAGAGCCATAGGTTCCCTACCCCTGTCCTACGCAAAGGATGATTGGCACGAGCCAGATGTGAGTATAAGTACATATTTATTGATATTTTAACAAAACAACACAAAAAAGGCAAACAAAGGGCGAGCACAGTGGCGGAGAACAAATAATTGGCTGCAAAAATAAATATTTAGAACAAAGGCTGTAAACTAAAAACGTGAAACAAAAATACTTGTGCTGTGGCATAAATAATAAACCAAAAACTTGCACTGAGGCATGAATACAAAAACTTACGTGTCGTGGTCAAAAAAAAAAAACGAACAGCAGGGCATGAAGGTCGATACATGGAAATGTGATTAAGGTATCAGTAGGTAAGGTAAAGTTGCCAGGACGAAGACAGAAACAGAATGGCTTAAATAATGACTGTGATAATGATAGGCAGGGGTTAGAACTGAGGACCGGGGCGTGACTTGAGGGCAAGGAGAAAATCAATGAGTTGGCATGGAGACCAAAACAAACCGGGAAGTGCAAAAACAGAACTGAGTGTCCAAAAAACAAAACATAATCTATAGGTGTGACAATTTCGTACAGCGCAGGTACTTGGATCAAATCCCATTTCATGAATGTATATTTTAATTATGTTAAATTAAATTCAAGTTTGATTAAAAATGTATGAAATCGTTTCTCGTTAATAAAAAAAAGTATGAAATGTTGTATTGGTTAGGGATTAACAAATACCACTTGTGAAATCCAATCACCTGCCAGCTGTGTCTCACCGTCAGCACTGCCACGCCCCCGTCCGATGGTGCTGTGTTCTCAGCTCCATGGACAGATGTGAGTGTGACTTCATATTTATTGATATTCTAACAAAACAATGCAAAAAAGGCAAACAAAGGGTGCGCACAGTGGCGGAGAACAAATACTTGGCTACAAAAACAAATGTTTAGAACATAGGCTGTAAACTAAAAACGTGAAACAAACACACTTGCGCTGTGGCATGAATAATAAACCAAAAACTTGCACTGAGGCATAAATACAAAAACTTACGTGGCGTGGTAAAGAAAAATCTAACAGCAAGACATGAAGGTCGATACATGGAAATGTGATTAAGGTATCAGAAGGTAAGGTAAAGTTGCCAGGACGAAGACAGAAACAGATTGGTTTAAATAATGACTGTGATAATGATTAGCGGGTGTTAGAACTGAGGACCGGCGCGTGACTTGAGGGCAAGGTGAAAATCAATGAGTTGGCATGGAGATGAAAACAAACCAGGAAGTGAAAAAACAGAACTGAGTGTCCAAAAAACAAAACATAACACAACAAAAACAAAACACAATCCATAGGTGTGACAATTTCGTATAGCACAGGTACTTGGATCGAATCCCATTTCATGAATGTATATTTTAATTATGTTAAACTAAATTCAAGTTTGATTAAAAATGTATGAAATCGTTTCTCACAAATAAAAAAAGTGTGAAATGTATTGGGGAGGGATTAACACATACCACTTGTGAAATCCAATCACCTGCCAGCTGTGTCTCACCGTCAGCACTGACACGCCCTCGTCCGATGGTGCTCTGTTCTCATCTCCATGGACAGAGGCGGTGACCTTTGCTCCTGCAGGCAGCGCTGGCAACATCTCCCTCCACACTCGGGTTTTCCATCCATTCATCAATTTTCTACCGCTTGTCCCTTTTAGGGTCTCGCACCGGGTGCTGGAGCTTAGCTCAGCTGCATTCAGGCGGAAGGCGCGGTACACCCTGGACTAGTTGCCACCTCATCGCAGGGCCAACACAGATAGATCGACAATATTCACACTCACATTCACACACTAGGGCCAATTTAAATATATATTTGTTTCAATATATTAGCCGCACCGTACTATATAAACATGTTATTTATACAGACAGACTTTGTAAATGTTTATTTACATACCTTAATTGTTTCCAAACGGTGTCTGTAACACGGCAGTAAAACGGTTGATCTAACAAAACAGAAGTCATCGTCATGGACCCACTAGCTGCGGAAGTTATGTCTCCAATCAGCTAAGCAGACTCAATAACTCCACGGTGACGTTTTGGTGGATTTACGAAACTGAAATAATACAAATAGAATGACGTTGTAAGTGAATGATGCTAACAAGGACACAGTTAATGCTAACAACGCTAGCTTTAGTACATTACGATAGCATGCACACATGTGCATGTAAACACTCCTAAAGACATCACACATGGGCCGGTTTAGAAAGTATGAATTGTTTTAGTTATATTGTAAAACATACAAATGTTACTTAGAGTGATGAATGAAGAATCCATAGGAATAAAAACGGTATGGACGACTAAAAGACCAAACAGTATTTGTACTTCCAGTTGAAGGCTCAGTCTAAACAGTAGGGAAATGCAGCAAACTAATCCAAACTATACCAATAACACACCAATTCAGTGCATTTGCTTATTATTATTTTGTAGACATGTTGCATTATGGCTATTGGCGAAGAAAAAAAAAATCACAATTTGACAGGTGTTAGTATGTAGCCTCACATTACGAAGGTCCTGGGTTCGATCCTGGGCTCTGGATCTTTCTGTGTGGAGTTTGCCTGTTCTCCCCGTGACCGCGTGGGTTCCCTCCATATACTCTGGCTTCCTCCAACCAAAAAGATGCACCTGGGGATAAGTTGATTGGCAACATTAAATTGGCCTGAGTGAAAGTTGTCTCTCTGTGTTGGCCCTGGATTGAGGTAGCGACTTGTCCAGAGTTTACCCGGCCTTCCACTCGTGTGCAGCTGGGATAGGCTCCAACACCCCCTGCAACCCAGTATGGGACAAGCAGTAGAAAATGGATGGATAGACAATCAAAAATTAGCGCACCATTTTTTGAGCCGCAGGGATCAAAGCGCAGGAAAAATGTAGCAGCTTATTGTTTGGAATTTACGGTAGATTTATGTAGTGTTGGGTGAGATTTTTTACATTGAGTCGTCATAGGAACAGCTCAATAAAACTTTTCAGTCTGGATCTAAACATTCCTAAGGGAAGCAGTTTCCGTTCCTAACAGCGTTAAAAATACATTAGTGTTTTATCACATGTTTTTTGTTTTTAGCTAATTATTATTTCCCCCGACAATATGTTGCAATTTAAATTAGGGCTGTCAGTCATTTTTTTTTTTTTTTTATCTCATTGATAACATTTTGGAATTTTAATTAATCATCTTAACTAGACTTTGCTTTTATTCGGACAAACAACCAAATTAAAACAGAAGCAAACGCTTCATAGATTATTCAGACTAAATTTAAATTTAGTAGCAGTGGGAAGAAGCAGAAGCTTTTCCACTCCCACCCCCACATCATGAATAATCACAGGTGATTACTCGCTTGCATAAGACAAATTTGCTCAAAAAAAGACCCTAATATTTGTACGCAAATGCAATTTTATTGTAAGAAGGTCATTCAGGGTTTATGTAAAGAGAGCTTGTAGAGCAGGGGTCGTGAACCTTTTTGGCTGAGAGAGCCATGAAAGCCAAATGTTTCAAAATGTATTTCCCTAAGAGCCATATAACATTTTTTAACACTGAATACAACTAAATTTGTGCATTTTTAAGTATGACCAACATTTGTAGAGTATAATAAGTCTCTTGTTCTTTTTAACAACATTGCTATTCTAAAAGTTAACCAATAATAAATATAATACTTCTTACCATTAATGCGACATCTTGAACAGGTGCGATAGAAAACGGATGGTTGGATTAAAATGCATGATAATGTTTTATAATTTGAACGTTATTTTTGAAACTGTGATTACCAGCGGAATTATTCATTACTTATCGTGTTAAGCAATGTCAGCTAAGATTTATCTGAGAGCCAGATGCAGTCATCTGGCTCTAGAGACATAGGTTTCCTACCCCTGGTTTAACCTTTTTACCTGCACTCTGCCTCCCGCTGTTTCCCACATCTACAAAGCAATTAGCTACCGACTGCCACCTACTGATATGGAAGAGTATTACACGGTTACTCGGCTTAGCTCGGTTAGGAGAGTGGCCGAGCTAGCAACCTGAGGGTTCCAGGTTCGATTTCCGCTTCCGCCATCCTAGTCACTGTCGTTGTGTCCTTGGGCAAGACACTTTACACACCTTCCCCCAGTGCCACCCACACTGGTTTAAATGTAATTTAGATATTGGGTGTCACTTTGTAAAGCGCTTTGAGTCACTAGAGAAAAGCGCTATATAAATATAATTATCTGAGAGCCATATCGCTGCTGTCTTGGATCCGCTTGAACTGAACTCTCGCGGCTGTGTTGGAGCCACTATGGATTGAACTTTCACCCGCTCGACATCCATTGCTTTCGGTCCCCTAGAGAGGGGGGGTTATCCACATCTGAGGTCCTCTCCAAGGTTTCTCATAGTCAGCATTGTCACTGGCGTCCCACTGGATGTGAATTCTCTCTGCCCACTGGGTGTGAGTTTTCCTTGCCCTTTTGGGGGTTCTTCCGAGGATGTTGTAGTCGTAATGATTTGTGCAGTCCTTTGAGACATTTGTGATTTGGGGCTATATAAATAAACATTGATTGATTGATTGATTGATATGTAGTGATCAAAAGAGCCACATCTGGCTCTAGAGCCATAGGTTCCCTACCCCTGTTGTAGAGTCATAATAAATTGCATGATTCATTGGATAATTTGAATATTTACTTGCCTTAGAATAAATTCATTAAAATTGCATTAACTAAAAAAATGCATTCCTGGAAATTGATTAAATGTAATAAATATTTTTGCTCATAATTCAACTGAATTTATTTTTAGGAAAATAGCAATAATTTATTATCTTTCAAAAGTTTTTTCCTAGCACTTCTGCATAAGTTCCCGAGATTTCTTATTCAGGTTGAATCTTAAATCTGTCACCAGCACTCCTCGCTGCAATAATTGTGACATCAAGATGCAGAAGGCCGGAAAAAAAAAAAGTGCCACAGGGAAGTGTACAAAAGCAAACAGCAATGCAACAATAGGAAACAGTCGCTGTTTGTCATGCAACACATAGCAGTTAGTAACATTACTCAATTATGACAATTGTCAACAGAGACAAACCTCCAGGCCTGACTGCAGGGCAGGCAGGAGTTATATAGTGCTCTGATTAGCGATCAGAAGCAGCTGCGTCTCCTGATTGCCAATCGGATGCAGGTGAGAAAGACAGTGCTTAGACCAGAGTGGCAGAACCAAAACAGAAAGTAAACAGAAATTAGAGCGCTGGACAGGAAACAAATACAGAAAATAATGAAACACACATATTTCAAATCCAGACAAAAATCAAGCCTATAAATCAATTAATGTCCGTTTATGTCAACAGTGTTAATTTTGTTGTAGTGTTGTCCCGATACCAATATTTTGGTAAAAAAAAAAATTGTGCATGCAACCATACCGCGATAGTAATGATAACTGTGACCATTTTGGTCGGAATAATCGTGATATGAAATTCTCAGATCGTTGCTGCGATAAACAACAAAACACGTTTTAAACGCTGTTGCTAAATTTTCTCCGTTAAGAATATAACCAACGTGACATCTATGAAACAGTAAGTAAGCCAAAGCGAATAGTCTGAAATGACCCATACTGTAATGAATTACCGTTACTATTAAAGAAGGTTGAGCGGGACAGTTTACTCTACCACTACTTTTGGCTTTTGCATATATATATATATATATATATATATATATATATATATATATATACATATACCGTATTTTTCTCACTCCTGCGCTTACCAAAGGCATGCTGTAAAAGTAAACATGCGCTAATTATTTTAAAACCTCTTCTCACTCCGGCACTTACCAAAGGTATGCAGTAAAAATGTGAGTGTGATGTAAGCTTGGACCTTAAATCCTACTGAATAGCTCTTAATCTTCTTCCCTTTATGCGATTTCAAATCACCGGTATTGAAATCAGCCTCCTCCGTTTTGAAAATGATGACAGGGGAAGTGTCACTCGTGACGTCACGAGTTTGACCAGGCGGTAATACTAAGCATGCGCTAATTATTTTGGGAAGCGAGTTTGACCCGGCAGTAATTCAAGGCAGGCGCATACTATATGCCCTGCGGCAATTCAAGGAAATAGGGTATATATATATATATATATATATATATATATATATATATATACATACATATATATATATATATATATATATATATATATACACATATATACATATATATATATATATATATATATATATATATATATATATATATATATATATATATTGTCATTGGGCAGACATGCTGTTTGTATTGTGGGAAAGCAGAGGTGAAAACAGGTCCGCATGGAGCTGGAGGGGGCGTGGCCTCCAGCTCCGCCTGAATTTCGGGAGATTTTCGGGAGAAAATTTGTCCCGGGAGGTTTTCGGGAGAGGCACTGAATTTCGTGAGTCTCCTGGAAAATCCGGGATGGTTGGCAAGTATGGCTTTGAGTGTCTAGAAAAGCGCTATATAAATCTAATACATTATAATATTTTTTTTGTAATTTCTTGCATTTCTAGTATCCAAAGCATATTTACAAAATGTATTTTTAATATAAATGCATACTGTTTGTTTAGGTGGATACAAATCCAAAGTTCGATCTAATATATATTATTATTAAATTAAGGTTAAAGTACCAATGATTGTCACACACCCATCTCCTTGTTTACCCCTGGGAGGTGAGGGGGGGCAGCAGTGGGCGGCAGCAGTGGCCACGCCTGGGAATCATTTTTGGTGATTTTGAACCCCAATTCCAACCCTTGATGTTGAGTGCAAAGTAGGGAAGTAATGGGTCCCATTTGTATAGTCTTTGGTATGACTCGGCCGGGGTTTGAACTCACAAACTACCTATCCAACCACTAGGCCACTGATTATGTCAAATGATTTATGATCATATTTTGATACAATGCAGACCTTGTAAGTAGAAACAATGGTTATTTATTTTTGAGAAAGCAGCACAGGCTGCCATTAGACATCTGCCAGGGTTTATTTGCACTCTGTTAGTTTAATACAGTGATAAACCGTTTTGTTGACGATTAGCTATTCCATAGTGTTGCTTCGACATTGCATTCACAGTTAATGGAGGTTTTATGATGGAGAAAGTTTGGGAGTTGGATAAATCTGTTGTACATCATTTCCTTTGCAAACCATGTTTTGAAAATAGAACTTGCAAAACGAATGTGTGGATGAAACAAGGAATGTTTTCACCGGATGCCGCCTGCCTGATGCCATTTATCAAACGCTCTTTTTTCCCCTCAAATAAAAAAAAAACTTAGGTTGTAATTGCCTTTACTATAACTGTTAACAAACGTGTCACAGCAGACATGTCGTCTGGAAAGCCGTCATTTATTTTGGAGTTGAAAGAAAAAGTTGATCAGGGTCAACATTGACATAGGAAGAATTCAGGACGAGAAGAAAACCAAAAACATCGGAAGGTCGTATGGTTGATGAGAAGAAAAGAGCGCACCTTGGTGCACAAATAGGAAAGGTTTGCTTTTGAATCAATGACGGATATTTTTGATTGACCACACTCAATCTGTCCTTGTATTACTCCTGAAAACAAAGACAGAGGATGCAACCAGATAATTAGTTCTACAGGATAAAAACTCCACATCCATTCTGCTGGATAATAAGATACAAACTCTGATGCAGTTTGGGTTGGTTCAGCTGGAATTTCAACATGAGTAGCGGTGATGAGCGGTGAGGTTCAAAGCAGGTGTGACACTCGTATGCTCTCATCAAGGTTTTTACAGGCTGCTCTCTATCGCTTTCATAATAATCTTATCAAGTACTTCCTGGTCTTCCTTAATTAAAAAAACATCTGCGGTCTTACATTTATTTGTATGTGAATTAAAAGCAGCTATCCTTATCCAGTAAGCTTGCTTTTTTATCCATGTACACGACTCTGAATATACAAGTTTGATTACTGTTACACCGGCACGGCATCGTGGTACCGGGTTCGATTCCCTCGAGGATGCGTCAAACGAAGAACACAACAAAGGTAGGATCTAACAAATTTATTAACAAAAAGTGAGCTCTGAACAAAAACACTGGAGCTAATAAAAGGCAAACAAAAGACGCTAGCATAAAAGCTAGGATATACACAATGAGAACTAAAACTGGCACATAGGCACATAAAAGAGTAAAACAAAACATACAGCATGAGAGCTGGAATGAACAAATGGCTTAGCGTGAAAAGCTAGCGAGAATGTACATACGTGACAGAGTGCAGGCGTAACTCGTTGCGTGAAAGCAAATTAGAGTCCCAGGCAGAAGAATGAAAAGAGGAAGGCTTATAAAGAAAGGGAAGGTGATTAACAGAGAACAGGTGTGCAGGAACCGGGAGTAACAGCTGAAACTAATAAGTAACCATGGTGATGGACTAAACAAAGATGGAAAAATAAACAATAATATGTGAAGATCCGAGTCACAGATCGCAACAATTACTTTCCACTGTATCTAAAAGTTTGGTTTGAGCTTGTTTATATAATCCTGCAGCTTGGTGTGTATCACAGTATACTTAAAACATATATTTAAAATATGTTCTTAATAGGGGTGTGGGAAAAAATCGATTCGAATACGAATCGAATATGTTGTGCGATTCAGAATCGATTCTCATTTAAAAAAAAAAAAAATGTGTATTTTAATTTTTTTTTATCAATCCAACAAACTACTACACAGCAATACCATAACAATGCAATCCAATTCCAAAACCAAACCTGACCCAGCAACACCCAGAACTGCAATAAACAGAGCAATTGAGAGGAGACACAAACACGACACGGGACAAACCAAAAGTAGTGAAACAAAAATGAATATTATCAACAACAGTATCAATATTAGTTATAATTTCAGCATAGCAGTGATAAAAAAATCCCTCATTGACATTATCATTAGACATTTATAAAATAAAATAAAAAAAAAGAACAATAGTGTCACAGTGGCATACACTTGCATCGCATCTCATAATCTTGACAACACACTGTGTCTAATGTTTTCACAAAGATAAAATAAGTCATATTTTTGGTTCGTTTAATAGTTAAAACAAATTTACATTATTGCATTTAGTTGATAAAACATTGTCCTTTATAATTATAAAAGCTTATTTTTTTTAAAATCTACTACTCTGCTAGTATGTCAGCAGACTGGGGTAGATCCTGTTGAAATCCTATGTATTAAATGAATACGGAATCGTTTTGAATCGGAAAAATATCGTTTCTGGATCGAGAATCGCGTCGAATAAAAAAAAATCAGTATGTTATCAAATCGCGACCCCAGGAATCGATATTGAATCGAATCGTGGGACACCCAAAGATTCACAGCCCTAGTTCTTAACATAAATAAAGTATCAGCCAGAGTGGATCTGCGTTTGTGATGGGCGTTAAAATGCATTAACTGGACATGGTGATCACTTACTTGATTCCGGAAAAAATCTGTCGGCACATTCCCAACTAAAAATGATTTACAAACATAAAATTAAATAAATATTCCCTTCTTTCGGAAAAGTTTTTTTTTTTTTTTTTTTTGTACAGTATTTTCTATTATTTGAAAGTTGTAATCAAATTACTGCTTCTGTTCCAACAACCGGCCATGCATCTTCTTCCGCTTATCCGGGATCGGGTCGCATGGGCAGCGAAAACCAGACTTTTCTCTCCCAAGCTACTTTGTTCAGCAAAGTGTTCCCAGGCCAGTTGGGAGACACGATCTCTCCAAAGTGTCCTTGGTTTTCCCCCTAGCCTCCTACGAGTTGGATGTGCCCTGAATACAGTGAGGCATCCATAGGGTCATTCTGACCAGATACCAGAGCCACCTCTTCTGGGTCCTCTCGATATTGAGGAGTAGAAACTTTCCTTTGATCTTCCCCAAAATGACAGAGATTCTCACCCAATCTCTAGGGAGGAGTGCCGCCACCCTACGGAGGAAACTAATTCTGGTCGCTTGTACCCATGATCTCGTCTTTTAAGTCACTGCCTAAAGCGGGTTCTAGGCACCTAGCATATATAGTTCCGGTGATGCAGACTAAACTCTGACACCGATCATACAGAGAGAAGGCCAGCACAATGAGATGTTTCGATACCCCATATTCATGAAAAACTCTCCATTGGACTTCCCGATGGACTCCATCGAAGGCCTTCTCCGAATCCACAAACCACTCCTAGACTGGTTAGGCCTACTCCCATACAACCTCAACTACCCTCTCTTCCGAGATTATAGAGCTGGTCCTCAGTTCCACGGCCAGTACAAAATCCACACCGCTACTTTTAAATCCAATGTTCTACTATCCTGCTGTAGTCTTCTCTTTAATACACCTGAATAGACCTTACCAGAAAGGCTGAAGAGTTAGGGATTAGAGTTAGAGAGGAAACACAACCCCAGACCGCCAATTGTCATCCAACCCTGGAACCCCGACAATCGAGGAACTTCCTAACTACCTCAGCAACCTCAGTCCCAGAGAAAGGAGAGCACAGGGCAGAATCCCAAGGCACTGCTTCCTCATAGGAAGATGTGTAGGTGGGATTGAGGAAGTCTTCAAAGTATTCCTTCCATCGATCTACAATATCCCAAGTCAAGGTCAGCAGCGCTAACCTTCCTCACCATACACGGTGTTGACAGTGCACAGCTTACTCTTCTTGAAACAGATGATGGTGGTCCAGAATCTCTTGAAAGCCGTCCGGAAGTCATTCTTCATGGGTTCCCCATACTCCTCTCATCTCTAAGTTTTTGCTTCTGTGTCCGCCAAAGCTGCAAACTGCTTGGCCTGTCGATACTTTGCAGCTGCCCCCGGAGTTCCATGGGCCAAACACACCCCATAGAACCAGCAGGTTTTAGGATTACCCCAAAGACAGGCATCAACCACCTGGCAGCTAAAACATGTGCTGTATTCAAAAATAATGTTCACATGAGGTTGATGGTAATATTTGCTTGAAATATGCAAATCATCTATGGAGTTTTGCTGGAAAGAAGAATTCCGGATTACACCAAAATTATCAATCTAAGAACAGAACTCTGCTGCCCGCATAATCACCAGAACCCCTTCAATCCAGCACATCACCCCTGTTCTGCAGCAACCCACCAAACACTGTAGCCAACTCAAAATAACTCATCACTTTCAAAGCTATCCATAACCTTCCGTGTCCTACCTTTCTGACCCGTTCCATGTCGTTACCTAACATCCTCACCATCCGTCCATCTCAATGTCCTCTTATATAAACTATCCACCATGAGGACCCGAGCCTTCAGTCGCTCAGCCCCTCGTCTTTGGAACACACTATTCCAAGACCTTTGCAATATGGACTCCATTTTTCTCTTCAAATCCAAAAACCTATTCCTGACTGTTTATCTATTGTTGTTTTTATCCATTGATTTTATTGGGGTTTTTTTGAACGGTGTCCTTAAATACCTTGAAAGGTGCTGTAAACGTCTCTCTGCAGTGAGGGTTCTCCTGAGTGCGATAGAACTTCTGTGAGCCCGGTGGACAGTTTGAATATAGTCTTTATATTTTAACACAACAGTCTGGATTGCTTTTCAGCAGTCTGTTCCAGGTGTGTGTCTCTCTCTCTCCAGCTTCCAAGGGCGACAGGTGATTAGATAACAAGGTCCACCTGGGCCATCTGCTCACCTGTCGCTGTCTTCGAGGCCGGTCCTTGCACACCCTGTTCCGCCGCGCTCCCTCCACCGGTGCCTTAAGTAAAATGAGTTATTATTATTATTATTGGAATTTCAATTAATTTCAATCCTGCCTCAATTCAAATCTATGGAATTTAATCGGATCTGAGGAGACATTCTCAGTCCAATTCAGAATGTCCCACTCGATGAGTGGGAAGACACTCAAGAGGCACAAATATATGATTACAAGCAATTCAGAACTTTTCTAACGTGTCGTCTTTTAACACCAAATATTACTGACTGTATAAAACTGATAGTTTCTGCCGTTGAAATTGCTGCTGTCAAGTTTTGGAAGGGATTCCGGGTTCATATCTGGACTTTCATTGTATTAGATGCAATGTTTTTTTAGTAATGGGACCATGCTTTATGTCCTAACTTGTTTACCGGTCCTTTTCCTTGTTGATGTCTCAAGAAGGGTAGAAACACACACACACACACACACACACACACACACACACACACACACACACACACACACACACACACACACACACACACACACACACACACAAATGTATTTGTTACCTTCTTGAGACATCTGAAAAATGCCAACCTCTTTAGGACCACCCTTTCTCGATATATAAAGTTTTGTATTCACAACATTAATAATATATACATACTTTGCAAATACAAAAAAGCTTGTTGTGAAAAATGAGTTGGAATTTCACAAGAAAAAGGTAAAAATTTCAGTAGAAAAACTTAGAATTTTGGCAGTAATATGAGAAAAGTCGTAATTTCATTCAACATTATCAACATTTTACAAGAAAGACTGAACATTTCTGCAATGTTATGATAAAAGCTGGAATTTTACTCAATAACAGTTGCAATTTTACAAGAAAGCTTAAAATGTTGGCACTTTTATGAAAAGAGTCGTAATTTTACTTGACAAAAGTCACAATTTTATAAGACAACTTTAAGATTTTTGCAATATTATAATAATAATCAGAATTTTACTTGGCAAAATTATGACAAAAGTCATACTTTTACTAAAAAACTTGCAACAAAAAAATTGGCAATAGTGTGATAAAAGTCAGCGTTTTATACGACAAATGTCGCCATTTTGCATTAAATATGAATAATTTTATTATAAAATATTGCAATATTACAAGAAGAGGGAAATTGTTCCCACCTTTATAAGAAAAAAGTCGACACATTTTTTATGTTTTGTTTGTAATTGTTTTTTAATCTTCATTATTTACTTCAAGTTATTACAGTATTTCTCTATTAACACATTTATTTTATTTGTTTTATTAATTTCGGCCAAAGGGGGCACATTTCAATTCCTTACACACATTTGTTATTACAAATGTTGACCAGAGGGGGAGCACTTTGAATTTTTACACACACTTGTTATTTCATATGTTGACCAGAGAGGGAGCACTTTTAAAATCAACACAGTCAATTTGAAAAATCCCTCCTTTTTGGGACCAGCCTAATTTTGATAGATTTCACCACCAGGGGTGCAAATGAGACATTCTCTATTAGATGCAATGTTTTTTTTCGTAATGGGACCATGCTTTATGTCCTAACTTGTTCACCGCTCCTTTTCTTTGTTGATGTCTCAAGAAGGGTAAAAACACACACACACTGAAACACGCACACACACACACACACACAACCTCACACACACGCACACAGCTAAAAGCAGTATGCAGCACTTGTTGCTTGTAATGTGAATACGATATTGATTATGTCCGAGAAATTAGCCTTGTGTGTCTTATGTTTATGCAGAGGGTGGCTAGCGAGGCTTGCTGAGTTGAAATGAGGCAATAAATCAATATGCAAAGTTGCAGTTAATTTATTTTCTTGCCTGTTTTAATTAACCTTACCAGCATCGAATGCAAGACAGGTCTTTTAAACTGCATTCCTTTGGATATAGAATATTTAGGACTATTGGTGATCGGCACCATTTAAGCAAAAACAAGCTTCAGTGTGATCAAGGCTTTCTGCACCATTAGAGTTCTTTTTATAGTCTTTTAATTACCTGCGTATATTTTTTATTTATAAATGTATTAGGTGATTTTGTTCTGATTCACAAATTCATGACCGGATTAATAAACAGATGCTTCAATGAGGTGTACTGTACTGCAAGTAATTAGCATTTCATGGGCAATATGTCATTCTTTTATTTTCTACCGCTCATCCTGTTCAAGATCATAGTTAAAAAGCACCTTGAAAACAAACATTCACATTCAGCGTGGACCAAATAAGAATTTGCTTGTTTTGGGGCTGTGGGAGGAAACCAGAGTACAGTACAAATCGTCAATATTTTAATGCAAAATAAAGGGATGTGCAAGTGTTGTTTTTCAAGCCCATTGTAAGAATAATTATGTATATATTATCACACAACTCTTATACTTAATGGCCGTTGCTATAGTTATTATCAATTGTGCTGAAGTAGTATTTTGCTTTGTCTGTGCAAAGCTGGCAATCCAAAAGTTTGCAAGCCAGTCTTGTATCAGTGTCTGTTTCCAGAATCAGCCTGAACATCGAGTACCGTGACGCAGACAGAGCAGAGACAAGTCGGTATCACGACTGTCAGCACATTTGCATTATTGTATAATCATATATTGTGTCTAACTGAAGCTGTCGAGAATACCCCCTTCCCTCAGGGACCGCTTCAGTTATGTGACCAAGGACCTCCCAAATAAATAGAGGAAGGACGTGGGCTAGACTTTTAGAACGTAGTTTGGATCTGTAACTAGAGTACAGCCCGAAAGACGTCTCTCCTCAATTGAGCAAAATTTAACTCTGTCTCGTTATGATTCCTTTCTTCTCGTCTGTTTAATACATGTCATCAGTGTTTGAACCTACCGATGCCGTCCTGTTTATAAAGAACGATACAGATTTAAGTGTAATTTGTGCACACCTATGAAAGACTCAAATGGTCGATTTGTCTGAACCAAATATGACATCAATACTATGGCAGAGGTGACATCACACCTACCAATCAGCTTATTTCCTGATTAGGGATGGGTAACGTTTACATTTGAACCGATACTAGTATCAAATTGGCGCAGTAGTGGAGGGATTCATATGGCCCCATTCCTGGGTGGATCTTGCCATGGAGGAATAGGAGGGGTTATGTTACGGTGCAGGCGCAGTCGGCGTCTCCCTCCTCTGCGGGACCACCCGGAGGATCCGCTGTCAGCGTGCTCGGACATGCCCACGCTGAGCGCAGCACGCCCACGCAACGACAGTCCTGCACTCAATTTCCAATCTGCACACCTAGTATTGATGAGGGCGAGCTGGATTAAAAGACCAGTGGACCCAAGGATCGGGGCGGAAACTTAGTTTTTCATGGTGTACCGTAATCGACAAGCTGTTTGCTCTAGCCTTGTTTCCTTTCCGTGGTTTGATTTGTCCTTTGTCTTCTCCCGTGTTTCAGCAGTGTTTTCCTTCCGTTGCCCTGGATTTCGACTGCCTTCCTCGTTCCTCGACTCCTCGCTTGCCCCTGGAGTCTGACGCCTCTCTCTCGCCCCGGATCACCTGCCTGTCCCATGGACTACCTCGTTTCCTCGTATCTCGTTCAACACTTTGGTAACACACACTTCAGTTAAATCCTACTCATAGTCTTATACAATACACACTCTTAAATTTTGTCACACTTTATTTCCTTAGTTTATTAGTTAGTATTGTTTATTGTTTATTATTTGTATTTTATATATATCCATCCATCCATTTTCTACCGCTTATTCCCTTTTGGGGTCGCGGGGGGCGCTGGCGCCTATCTCAGCTACAATCGGGCGGAAGGCGGGTTACACCCTGGACAAGTCGCCATCTCATCACAGGGCCAACACAGATAGACAGACAACGTTCACACTCACATTCACACACTAGGGCCAATTTAGTGTTGCCAATCAACCTATCCCCAGGTGCATGTCTTTGGAAGTGGGAGGAAGCCGGAGTACCCGGAGGGAACCCACGCAGTCACGGGGTGAACATGCAACATCCACACAGAAAGATCCCTGTTATATATGTCCGGATTCCCATCATGCATTGCTTACAACTACGGCAAGTAGCGATGTCCAAAAACATAACAATCCCGAGCCTGGATTTGAACCCAGGACTGCAGGACCTTCGTATTGTGAGGCAGACGCACTAACCCCTTCTCCACCGTGAGGCCCCTATATATATATATATATATATATATATATATATATATATATATATATATATATATATATATATATATATATATATATATATATATATATATATATATATATATATATAAATATATATATAAATATATATATATATATGTAGGTGTGGGAAAAAAATCACAAGACTACTTCATCTCTACAGATCTGTTTCTCTACAGATCTGTTTCATGAGGGGTTCCCTCAATCATCAGGAGAAAAATCTCCTGATGATTGAGGGAACCCCTCATGAAACAGATCTGTAGAGATGAAGTAGTCTTGTGATTTTTTTCCCACACCTACATATTGCGCTCTACCACGGTATCGAGCACTGTTCTCTGGATAATCCAATGAAGATATATATATATATATATATATATATATATATATATATATATATATATATATATATATATATAAAATAAATTATTATTAATCATTAAAGCACTGTGGTGTCTGTTTGCCGTCACCTCCCCTTAGTCTAGACATAACAGGTTAATCGTTATGCAATGCAGTCTGCTGAAAATTATGGAAAGTGCCACTCGACATAGCAACTGACGCTGTGGTCAAAGTTGGAATTGCCACAAAACACATTTTAAGATATTCAACACTCTATTCATCACAACAATTGGGGCCGTCCGAGTGTCCTTCCATCTGTACTTAAAAATATCAAAACATGCAAAAATGAAAAGACCGATTTTTTGTGGAATTTGTGACAAGTTGAACAGACTAGTAATTGCAATACTTCATTTATATCAAAGAAATGATAACTAAGTGTTTTGCATTTACAAATAAGAAATAAAAGCTGGAACAAATTGCTATAATTATTGCAGCCCAAAAATGTATTGTGGGACCCCATTTTTATGACTTGATGGGGTCCCCGGGACCACATGTTGAAAATTCCTAGCACTAACACTGATGGAGAACTGGTGCGTGCAAAACAGCGGCAGGCGGCTGTGGCCTGCGGGCTGGTTCTAATACTAATCAAATATGATAATAAAGTTTATGGTCCGGCACTGGCCCGCGGGCCTAAAATTTGATACCCCTGCTTTAAGGTCTGGTGACTGAAAGGCCAGTTTCAATCATCCTCTGAGTTAGGAGCGCTGGATTCGCCCACCCTCTCCTCCCTACAGCACAATCTGGGTAATCTCTTCTCATTGGAGTATTTTTCCTTAAATTTTTCTTTTAATGTTGTCGAATTATCGGTGTGACGTCATAATTCCTCAAATCAACCCGTTAATTATCGCTCACCCCGAGTGAAATATTCAGGTCCAGTTCTGTTGTTAAAAAATAGTCATCGTTAAACATCAGGCTGTGTCCGCCAGTTGTCATGGTGATCGGTCGAGAGGAACATAATGGGAAAAAAAGTAAATTAGTTTGTTACATCCTGTGTTCCACGAAGTAGAACATGTTGCTTTGGCAGCGATACGTTAACGAGCATGGTGGTTTATCCAAGATATTTTTTTATTAACCTCCTAATTTGGTGAGTTCCCTCCGGTATGAATAAGGTGCATTCAGCACCTATCTGACCTCCAACTTTTAAAGGTGGAAAAATAACTCAAAATTATTCTGACTTAACATTATTGGCTGTAAAAATATGGCCACGTCTCCTTTGATTAAATGCTATGAGGCTTCCTCCTGTTTTAATGCTGATTAAATGTGTACCTTTTAATTAATTTCTGGATCCTTCTTTTGTCAGGCTTGCCCCTGACAGTTTGTCTATGTTTTAGTTTTTTCCTCTGCATTTGTCTGTTTCCTGTGTTTAGTATTTCTTGTCTTTTAGTTCCTGTCAAGTGCTCTTAATTTGTCAGCTTCCTGTCTTGTTTCCTGGTGCTGTGTTCCTTCTCATTGTGTTTACTATTTCCTGTCCTTAGTTCCTGTCTAGTGCTTTTATTTTGTCAGCTTCCTGTCTTGTTCCCTGAGTGCTGTGTTTCCCGTCAGCTACGGCTGATTGGTACCTGGCCACACCTGTTGCCAATCAGTCCGCTCCTATTTGTACCTGCTTTGTCTTGTGTCAGTTGCTGGATCATCGTATTGTCTTGTCGATGTCACGTCTTGTCGCTCTTGTGATGTGTTATCGCTCCTGTTGTGTCGTACCTTGTCTATGCAGCGTAGCGGTAAGCTATATTCAGTTGATGTTTGTATCTTACTGTTTTTTGTTCCCTGCTTCTGTTTTATTTTTCATAATACAAGTACGACTTTTGTTTGCCTGTTCGCTACCCGCTAGCTTCCACGCTAAGCTCCTGTTCGTTATTTTCTCGCTCCCAGGCTAGCTCCTTTTGTTTGATTATCCGCCTCGTGCGCGCTTTGTGTTTGTACCCTTTTGGTTTTGTTTTTGTCATAGTATTTATATTAAAATCATGTTTGCTCACTCCATGCCTGCCTCCATATCTGTATCTTGGGGTTCGTCACCAAATAACCATGACATCTTTCTGATATGTGTTGCAATAATGTCTTCTAGTAGCTTCACAATTTAGTATTCGCAAGTATTTTGTAGTTTGTTTTCTGCACTGCAAAAAGTCAGTGTTCAAAAACAAGAGAAAAAAATACAAAAATTAGGGGGTATTTTATTTGAACTAATCAGAATTATCTGCCAATAGAACAATACATTTAGGCTTGTCAGGATGTGGAAGGGGATAGTAATCAGCGCGCTGCAGGAGTAAAGGTCAGCGCCTCTGTCCAGGGTGCTGAAAACAGAGCGCCATCAGACGGGGCCGTGGCATGTGTTGACGGCGAGACACAGCTGCCAGATGATTAGTTTGCGCAGGTGGTACGTGTTAAACTAATCATCTGATGTCTTGCAGGAGGAGGATCGGAGAGATTGATAAGTCAACAAAAGTACCTATTTGGAAAATCTACAAAAAACACATTGAACCCTGTCAACTCTGCACAACTGGCTTCCAGTGTGAATCTGTGGGACTGAAAGTAGAAAAAGCTTACACAAGACTTTTCAAAACAAGTAAAATTAGCTAACCTCAATCAACCCCAAAATACCTTTAAAATAAGTATATTCTCACTAATAACAAGTGCACTTTTCTTGGTAGAAAAAAAAGAGACCTTTTTGCTCAATATGTTGAAAAATATTCTTAAATAAAGTAAATGCTAGTGTCATTATCTTGACATAATGATATGCGCTCTGCATTACATTTGAAACCAGCAAACCTATACTAAAAACTCATTTATTGTACTTAAAGGGGAACAATATCACAATTTCAGAAGGGTTAAAACCAATAAAAATCAGTTCCCAGTGGCTTATTTTATTTTTTGAAGTTTCTTTCAAAATTTTACCCGTCCCGGAATATCCCTAATAAAAGCTTTAAAGTGCTTGATTTTCGCTATTTGCTTAAGCCGCTGTCCATTTCCCCGTGACGTCACATAGCGATGCCAATACAAACAATGGCGAATAGCACAGCAAGATATAGCAACATTAGCTCGGATTCAGACTCGGATATCAGCGGCTTTAGCGATTCAACAGATTACGCATGTATTGAAACAGATGGTCGGAGTATTGAGGCAGATAGCGAAAACGAAATTGAAGAAGAAACTGAAGCTATTGAGCGAATAGCTATTGACGCTATTCGGCCATGCATGTCTGCGTTATCATCGCCGGTAAAATGTGCAGACCAACCGATCAGGACTTTCGCATTGTCACTGGATCAACTTAAAATCCGTCGATTGGTAAGTGTTTGTTTCGCATTAAATGTGGGTGGAAGGAAACGCTGGATGTAAATATAGTTTCATATGTACATACAGGTAGCCTAAATGGCATGTTAGCATCGATTAGCTGGCAGTCATGCCGCGACCAAATATGTCTGATTAGCACACAAGTCAATAACAAAACTCACCTTTGGGATTTCTTTGACTTTATCGTAGAGTGTCGCAGGATATCCAGATATTCTTGTCATCTCTGTGCCATCTCTGTCGTAGCATCGCCGGTAAAAACCAAACGAGGGACTTTCGCATCTCTTGACACTGAAGCAACTTAAATCCATCGATTGCTAAGTGTTTGTTTGGCATTAAATGTAGGTGGAGGGAAAGGCTAGATGTAAATATAGCTACAAATGAGGCATAATGCTGCAATATATACACAGCTAGCCTAAATAGCATGTTAGCATCGATTAGCATGCCGTGCTAATCGATGCACATTCTACGTGAATCAACTTGAATCCGTCCCTGATCGTGTTGTTACACCCTCCGACAACACACCGACGAGGCATGATGTCTCCAAGGTAACGGAAAACAGTCGAAAAAACGGAAAATAACAGAGCTGATTTGACTCGATGCGTGTGATGTGGTACGGAAAAATGGCATTGAGTACTGATGTGACGTCACGTTCTGACGTCGTCGCTCAGAGAGGGATAAACAGAAAGGCGTTTAATTCGCCAATATTCACCCATTTAGAGTTCGGAAATCGGTTAAAAAAATATATGGTCTTTTTTCTGCAACATGAAGGTATATATTGATGCTTACATAGGTCTGGTGATAATGTTCCCCTTTAATGGAAAGGCAACAAGGCATCTGCTTGTTACTCGCATGGTCTCCTAGCTGCTCAGGCAAATCATATTGTCTAAAAATGCATTTTTCCATCGACAACATGACATCATCGCGCCAAATGCGTCCTCCTTCAGTCAATTAGTACGCTTATGTACAGTCCGGCCCCCGGCCAAATGTTTTTAAATTATAATTTTGAAGAATGTATCTAAATGTGCATGAACTATCTCTGTTCAAAATTGTTTGAATTATCACATTTTAATTGTTTAAATATTAACTGTCAGTTTTCTGTTCTACTATAGGAGTACATATTTTCTATTGTTTCATTGAAAATAAGACAGCAAAGTCCATTTGTCCCTCATGAAGTTGACAAAATAATAGAATGATAAATGACACAATATGTTTTTGCATATTTTAGCTGATTAAATTAGGAGCCTTTGTTTGTTTACTTACTACTAAAAGACAAGTTGTCTTGTATGTTCACTATTTTATATAAGGACTAAATTGCAATAAGAAACATATGTTTAATGTAACAGAAGATTTTTTGTTAAAATAATGCTAATAACGCCATTTTTTGTGGACCCCCTTTATTTATACGGGTACCAAAATATTGGTATCGGGACAACACTAATTTGAATGACTATGTTAAATGTGTCATTCATTTATTAAATACATAAAACATAAACGAAAAAATCCTATAAATAATCAATTAATTAAATGACATTGAGTAAATAATTATTTATATGATTCAATATTATTTTACAGTAAATGTATGAGTGACACATTTATGTATATTTTACTAATTATATATTTACGTAATTACTTAAAATTGTATTTATTGAAGATTCGTTATCCGTAGCTGGCAGTTTTCTCCGTATCGAATGTGTTTTGGGGGGTTTGTGTGTGTTTTAGACGTTGCTTTGTGACAAATATTACTCACTTGATTAACTTGATAGGGCACGCAAAGCTTATTTACTAATTGTCTGCGCAGCGGATTGTGTCTCTTAAAGTAGAGTGGAAAAACAAATTGCCTCTATAACACACCTGGGCAAATTTAGGCCCGGGGCCGCATGCGACCCAATAAACTTTTCAATTTGACCAGGTGTGTGGAAGCTATTATCATATATATATATATATATATATATATATATGATTTAAGACACCAAAAGACTTACGTTTGCGATTAAATAGATATGATCAAAACAATATTAATTTCACTGAGATTCCCGAGCCATTATAAGGGACAAATGAGGAAACCAGTAGCGTGATTACGTGACGTGGCGTTATGAACCAATTGGAGCCCTTCTCTGTCAACAACAATGCTAATTAAGCAGACTTTGTGAGGAGTCAACAAAGATTAGTTCGGGAAAAAATATTATCCAGGACCTTATATTTTTGAGCCCGAACACAAAGAGGATGAGTTAAAAGTTTAAGAAGCCGACTGCTACCCGGCGGATGTAGCTTTGTTGTAACACTATAGCATGCTAGGTGCTAAAACATACAGACTACAGAACTATAATGAACCACAATAAAGCAAACACTTACTGTAATATTTCCACTCTCGCTGGAGATGCCAACCGACGGGATGCTCACATAATCCTGTTTGGATGAAAATTCAATCACATTCCTTTTGACGGGTTAGAAACAGTTGCGGAAACTAGCATCTATTTGTGTCTTTTTTGCCATTTCGGGGGATGTCAAAGTCGACCAGCTCTGTTGGACCATGGCCACATTTCTCTACTACCAGGTGAGAGATGCATGAATTATAATCTAGAATTCACTTTTACCAAGTTTGACACAAAGCAAAAGCAGTGTGTCATTAATAGCAGCGTAAACTAGCAATAGCTCACTGCTATCAATTCACCGCTAAAGTAGACCGACTGCCTTGGCGCTTAAAATAACAACAGCGACCATAATTTTAGCTATTTTTCTATGGTTGATTTTCGGGTCCATCCATCCATCCGTCTTCTTTCGCTTATCCGAGGTCGGGTCGCGGGGGCAGCAGCCTAAGCAGTCCAGACTTTCCACTTTGTCCTGGGGGATCCCGAGACAGGAGACATAGTCTACCCAACGTGTCCCGGGTCTTCCCTGTGGCCTCCAAAGTGTCAGACGTGCCCTCAACACCTCCCGAGGGAGGCGTTTGGGTGGCATCCTGACCATATACCCGAACCACCCCATCTGGCTCCTCTCGATGTGGAGGAGCAGCGGCTTTACTTTGAGTTCCTCCCGCATGGCAGAGCTTTTCACCCTATCTCTAAGGGAGAGCCCCGCCACACGGCAGAGGAAACAAATTTCGGCCGCTTGTACTCGTGATCTTGTCCTTTCAGTTATAACCCAAAACTCATGACCATAGGTGCGGATGGGAACGTAAATCGACTGGTAAATTGAGAGCTTTGCCTTCCGGCTCAGCTCCTTCTTCACCACAACGGATCGATACAGGGTCGGCATTACTGAAGACGCCGTACCGATCCACTCTTCCCTCACTCGTGAACAAGACTCCGAGGTACTTGAAGTCCTCCACTTGGGGCAGGGTCGCCTCCCCAACCCGGAGATGGCACTCCACCCTTTTCCGGAGAACCATGGACTTAGACTTGGAGGTGCTGATTCTCATCCCGGTTGCTTCACCCTCGGCTGCGAACCGAACCAGTGAGAGCTGAAGATCCTGGCCAGATGAAGCCACATCATCTGCAAAAAAAGCAGATTCCTAATCCTACAGCCACCAAACCAGATCCCCTCAACGCCTTGACTGCGCCTAGATATTCTGTCCATAAAAGTCATGAACAGAATCGGTGACAAAGGGCAGCCTTGGCGGAGTCCAACCGACTTACTGCCGGCAATGCGGACCAAGCTCTGACACTGATCGTACAGGGAGCGGACCGCCACAATCGGATAGTCCGATACCCCATACTCTCTGAGCTCTCATTTTCGGGTCATGACATGTGGATTATAGAATTTTGTTGGCGGTTTCTGGATGTTTTCAGAGAGTATAATGGGCCTTCGATTTGTGGACTCAATTGTTAGCTATTTGTTTACGATTTCGAATGCATAAAAAAAGCCAAACATGCGGTCCTGTCCTACATAGGGATTGTGAATGATAAACATCCGCAATTAATGAAATTAATCGATACAATGAATGTTATAAAGACAAACTGTTTTTCCACTCTACTGGTACTTTAAGCGAGCAAAATAAGAACCACAATCTCCGTCACAAACACGTCTCCGCTCGGGATGGTCTACTGCTGGCCCCACCATGGACTGGATTCTCACTATTATGTTAGATCCACTATAGATCTAACAAATGGACGGTTACCCACATATACGGTGCCTTCCAAGGTTTTTCATAGTCATTCTCATTGAAGTCCCACTGGGTTATGAGTTTTTCCTTGCCCATTTGTGGGCGCTGAACTGCGGATGTCGTTGTGGCTTGTGCAGCCCTTTGAGACACTTGGGATTTAGGGCTATGTAAATAAACAATTTTTTGATTGAATGAATCCATATACTGTGAATATGCAGAATATATGCTGATCATCGGAACGGCCACAACACTGGGAGGAGGAGATGCACACATGAATATCTAGTACACAGTGTGTGATTTACCAGGAGTAAAACTGTTCTGCGGTTGTTTTGCATCTCTATTTAGTACGTCTAAGAGGGACGTGCAAACAGGCATTGGCACAGAAATAATATGGCTGTGAGAAAAATAGCGCTGCAGCTTTTTCGTACTTATGTGGACTGTCAAAACAAAACAAATATTACACATATTGCCTATTCAGCAATATCATTTTATAATTTTATAGCTGCGGGATGACAGAAGGGGCTGGTGACTGCTGGCATTTTTCAACTGACGTTGGTTTCTTCAAATAAATAGAGAAAAGTTCTAGCAATATGCATTTTCTTGCGGCTGAAGCATTCCAGGGCATGCTTGTAGTTAGTGCCAGAAATTCCAACGAGTACACCTTCGGCACACCAATTTTTGTTTTTTAAAGTACTGTTGTAGACTGCTTTTAAAAAAACGGCCATAAAAAGTGGCACATAACACATCTGCCGCATGTTTGAAAACAAGGCAAAACATTACGGATGGGAGCATAATAATATGAATGTGCAGTAAATGAGTGTCTCCATGGTGAAAGCCACGCAAATCCTATTTTAAACAAGGCGGTTTGTACACGCCCACTAATAGTACACGCACATTTATAGTAGATTAGCGCGTGTTTGTTGGATCTGATCCCATCAGCTACACTTAGGAAGCATCCATCTATCCATCCATCCATCCATTCTCTACTGTTTGTCCCTCCAACAATTCTAATTGGTTAACTTCGTTAAATTCTCCCGGGCAGGAGAGGGTTTTCTGGTGTGCCCAATTTCGATCCGCTGCCCGGATCATTTATTATTTGGACTTTTGAGTTTGTTTGTGCACTTCCTGATTCATCTTGTCACCATGGTTGCTTATTTGTGTCACCTGCTCCTTGTTTCCGGACTCCCACCTGTTTGTTAATTACCATCCTTATTTAAACCTGCCTTTTTTGTGACTCGTTCTCGCATCCTAGAGTTTTGTTCCACGCAACATGTGACAACGCTGATCCCCGTTTCTGGTAAAACAGTTTTTGTATTTCAGTAGCTTCCACGCTATGCTTTGTGTTTTGTAGCTCACATGCTAGCTCTTTGTTTTGCCTTTTCATGCCTAGTGCAAGTTTTCTGTTTGTAGCCAGTTCTTTAGTTGAATAAATCATTATTTCTTACCTTTACGCTGTGTCTGAGCCCGAACTGCACCAAGGAAGAACGAACCGAACCACCATGCCCAGCAAATGTCACAGTAAAGCCATCACCATGGATGTGAAACATGAACATTGTAAAAAGCTCTGTCAGAGGAATAAGACCCCATCAATATTGGCCGCACTTTCGGTTTCAACCGCCTATTTACCTGCCTTAAAGCAGATATTCTCAAACTGTGTGGTAGGCCATATAATCACTTGGTTAGTTTTGTATTTTCCTATATTCAAACACAATGTTACTGTTCAAACTGTGTGTAATGTTATTGGCTAAAAAATGGCCAAATAACATATCTGCCTTGTTTTTAATGAATACGCAGGCCTACTACGCTACTGTATTTTTTTAATGTTGCTCGCATGGTTTTCTGAGGTGGTACTTGGTGAAAAAAGTTCGAGAACCTTGAGGGTGTGACTTTGAAGATGATCGTTTGGAGTGAAAAGAACACATTTCGATGCCGCAGTATATTTGCATGCAGTACAGACATAACTACTTGGAAATAAACCCCCTTTATTTAATATTGATTTACATTTTATATAAAAAAAATACTTACATTTAATACATTTTGTCAAAATACATAGAAGTCAACCCACATACAAATCAAATATAAAATTATAAAAAGTCCTCATATTTATCATCCTCTTTTTTTTTTTTAACAGAATAACAGATGTGATCTAGGATAAGTCTTGCTGACATGTTTGCAGGTCTGGTAAAACTCATTTTTCTACTTTGTTTTTTCACCCTTTCCGTCGATACATGAAATTTAGAAAAATATGGTATTTACCAGTTGTCCTCTCAGTGTACAGTACAGGATCTGATCGGTGAACATTCAAGGTGGGCTTCCGTCCCTCTAGTCCACCAGAAACCTCATTTTTGAGCGGCGCGCGGTTGTCGTGACGACAAAAACGTGCCAAAGTCGATGGAAATGACAAAGACAACAAAACCTGTGGAATGACATATTTTCTGAGAAAAATATCATATTGCTACCAAGCCAAGCAGCAGATATACTGATACTAATTAGGGATGTCCTGATACAAATTTTCACTTCTGATACGATACCTATACATCCTTGACCGATACTGATATTAACCCAATCCGATATCAGCAGAAATCATCATACCAGCTTTCGTTATTTTGTGGAGTGGATTACTAGAATAGGTCTTAAAACACTAACCGCAAGACTAATTTATGATTTTTAAGTGGCGGCACCTAGTGGTCACAATAATTTAACTAAATCATGACGCAATAAGTTGAATGATGCGGACACGTATGTTACTGGCTACTTTTAACAAGCTTCTGCCTTGGAGACTTTGTATGTGCAGTAAAGTAGAATTGTTTCATTTTGTCGATACTGGCAAATATGGTGTTAATGACACTTTTTAGGTATGTCCAGCTTGTGCGCTAACCAGTCGTGTAGCTGCTAGTTTCTAGTGGCCGATTGCCTACATTAGTGATGCTCAAACTGTGGAAGGTGTCAGGATAATTGTAACTAATTTATCACAAAACTTTGTGTTGCCATGAGTTCCCGGCGAGAGGACAAAAGCTGTCTTTGATCCTACCAATCAAATGGCTTGTGAAATTCCACTGTGTAGGATGGGAAGCAACATGAAGGTGTTGTTTCTTTGATGTATTATAATCAACGGAAATATATTGTCTTGATCCGAAAACTAAAGGCGACCTTTTATTTGAACTGTTTTACGACCTTTTCTTTGAACCGACCTTTTCTTTGAACTGTGTTAATCAAAGTGGATGGCTGTTTACGACCCCAGTCCCTTAGAAACAGCTGTTGCCATGTAATCAGGGAAAGTCCAAATAAAAGAGGATGCGTACGATCTTTCGTCAGGAGCGTGGTGAGACTGTACAAGAGTACAGTCCAGACGTTTCTCCTCACTGAGCCAAATTTAATTCAGTCTCTGTTTAATTCCTTGCTTCTTGTCCTGTTTAATAGATGTCCTCAGTATTTGAACCTGACAGTAGGTGTACCCTTAATGTTGAGCCAAATAATCCCTTAAAGTAATATTTCATTTACCAATATGCTAACACAGTGTTACTGTTCAAACTGTGTGATATGTTACAGTGGCCAGACTGTAGAGTCGCACCCAGAATTTTATAAAAACATTTTAGCCGCACCGGACTATAAGAAGGCATATATATACGTTGTGAAATATTCTGTGAATGTTTATTTACATACCTTAATTGTTTCCAAACAGTGCCTGTAACGCGGCAGTAAAACGGCTTACCAAGAAAAAACAGAAGTCCTGGTCATGGGAGTTATTGACTCCAATTGGCTAAACAGAGTCAATAACTCCCCGGTGATGTTTTGGTGAATTTACAAAACTGAAACATTACAAAAAGAATGTCTTTGTAAGTTAATAATACTGACAAAGACACTCGTAAACGTGTTAGCACAGTCGCTAATCCTAACGACGGCAGCTTCATTACACTACGACAGCACGTGCAAATATGCATGAAAACAAACCTACAGACATCTCACATGGTGAGGTTTTGTAATTATGAATAGTTTTAATTATATTGTAAAACTTACAAATGTTGCTAGGAGTGATAAAAAAAGAAATGCTACGGAGGACTCAAAGACAAAACAGCACTTTCGGTCGAAAGCACTAAACAGAAGGAAATACTGAAGATATTTGCCCCGCGGCACCTGCATTGAATAAAATCATCCAAAAGCTGGCGCTATTGCATAAACAATAACACACCTTTGCAGTGTCTTTACCTGTGTGTTTTTATTTTTAATTTGTTGCCTTATCGGGAAAACAAAAGCCATAAATTAGCCGCACAGTGTTATAAATCGCAAGGTTTAAAGCGTAGGGAAAAAAACTTGCGGAATTTACAGTAAATATAGTTGTTAAATAAAACATCTGCCTTCTTTTCAATGAATACTTAGGCCTACTATGGTACAGTGTTTTAATGTTCGTTATTATAGTGGTATGAGTTTTTTCTGAGGTAATACATGGTGAAAAAAGTTTTGAGATTCACATGGTTTTTGTTTTTGTAAATGACTTCGGAATAAGAGGACAAACTTGTGCTCTTATCGGAAAACGTTCAGATATTAAAACTGGCTGTCCAGCTTTGCACAAGTAAACATGTTTTAGATGCAAGCCGTTTTTTTTTTTTTGCTGATATCGTACTGATTTCTAATATCACTATCGGCATACTTGCCAACCTTGAGACCTCTGAATTCGGAAGATGGAGGTGGGGGCTTGGGTAGCAGGGGTGTATATATTTTCAAGTATTTCGTATATATATATATATATATATATATATATATATATATATATATATATATATATCCATCCATCCCATCCATCCATTTTCTACCGCTTATTCCCTTTTGGGGTCGCGGGGGGCGCTGGCGCCTATCTCAGCTACAATCGGGCGGAAGGCGGGGTACACCCTGGACAAGTCGCCACCTCATCGCAGGGCCAACACAGATAGACATATATATATATATATATATACATACACACAAAATTTGCAGTCAGCATACCCCTTCCCTTCGAGTTGTCCTGGATGAACTGAAATACTTTTTTCCCAATCATTTTGGAACTTGCAAGCGTACATCTTCTTCTTACTCTTCGTCGTCATGTCTCTTTATTCGTTCTTCTACTTCGTCTCTGTTATGTTTTTGGACATTACTACTTGCCGTAGTTTTGAAGCAATGCGTGATGGGAATCCGGATGTTTTGTGTCAGTGTATTAATGTGCCGGCTGGAATAAACACACGCTGAGAAATAGCTCCGGGCCTGCCTACTTTATGGAAAATAGAAAAACCTATGGATAACGGAGGCTTATATAATAGTCTCCTTTTCAGGTGAGAAAGGACGTTGAAAGCAGTGCCTTTAAGGCAAGCCCCCAATATTGTTGTCCGGGTAGAAATCGGGAGAATGGTTGCACCGGGACATTTTCGGGAGGGGTACTGAAAATCGTGAGTCTACCAGGAAAATCGGAAGGGTTGGCAAGTATGACTATCGGAGTGGGACACCCCTAATACTAATCCTTAAGGTTTACCGGTGGATCCACCACTTGGAAAAAACAAAAACAAAAAACTGACAAATCTTCCTAAACATTGCTTAAAAGTGGTCTTAAAAACTGAGCCAAGCCTTGGCTACCGCCACAAAAAACATCAGCGTTCCTGCTTCCCCGATAAAAAGATGGTACATGTTTTAAGCGTTGTACTGTTTAACTGTGCATAAGTATGGCTTGGGGTGAATACATTTTTTTTTTTATTTTTTTTTGCGCTTCAGAGTGTCATTCAGTATACGGCTGCATAACCTACGTTTTGAAAATAGAGCTCCAAAGCACACCGAGCACATAATGCTGACGCAGTCAGTCAATATGTCACCTAAAAGCCTCATAGAAAAAGTATTGTTTCCATGTCCATATATAATCCATTGTATACGGTGGTTACAAAAAAGAAGTAGAAAGAGTCAAGTTAGGCTACGCGGCGGTTTCATGTATAATCCCCTCTCGTTTCTTTGGGAGTAGCTCTCTTCTCTCGTCGATGTTGATGACCGGCTTCCGACCGTTTTGTCCGTCCATGTACATCTTTGCATACACCGGGTTTTCGTAGTTCATGGGCTGGATGGAGGCAAAAGACACGGATATTAGAAAAGCAGCCATCCGACATTCCACAAGGTAGTGTGAAATATTAAGAAAGCATTGACGGCAATTACTTCCAATAAAATACTTTTTACACTCCACTGGATTGGGGTGACGATAATAGCATTGCTCCTGTCGTCATGGCAACCAATGACTTCATTTTTGGCCATTTCTTGGGTTAACCAATAAACACAGATCATACTTCAAAAAAAGCACATTAATATGTCTATTTATGTTGCTTTAATATCTCAATATTAATAAATGCATTGTTAAAGAAAGATTAGAAGATTAGATGAAAGGGTTAAGGTTAAGTGCGAGGGCAACAGAAAATAAAAACATACTGAATTTGTGCATGAAATCATGGATGCAGGATTTTACAAAACCATGCAAAAAAAATGTTGGTAACACTTTAGTATGGGGAACGCGTTCACCATTAATTAGTTGCTTATTAAAATGCAAATTAGTAACATATTGGCTCCTAATTAGTCATTATTAAGTACTTACTTATGTCTTATTCTGCATGGCCTTATTATACAACAAGTTCTTATGATCCGCCGCCCGGATCATACATTATTTTGTTTTTTGAGTCCTTTTGTGTTTCTTGTTTGTTTTTGGACTCTTCCGATCCCTGGTTTGGCACTTCCTTATTTATCTTGTCTCCATGGTTTCATATTTGTTCCACCTGCCACTTGTTTTTCGACGCTCACATGTTTTCTGATTACGGCCAGTATTTAAGCCTGCCTTCTCCCTTTGTTCAGCCTGGATCTCTTGTTTGCTATATGCAACGTTCACGTGGTTATCTTCCCATGTCTTGTTCCGTGCTAAGTTTTATCTTAGCTTCCCGTGCGCTCGGCATGCTACTTTTTGGACTCTGTTCTCAGTGCTAGTTTAGCTTTAGCTTACCGTGCGTAGGCACGTGCTTTCTTTTGCCTGTTTTGTACCAGTGTTATTTTATTTTTGTATATTAACCCAACCTCTTACCTGCTATTCCTGTCCGTCTGGTCCATTTTGCATCTTGGGGGGACAAAACGTGCATCACCATGCGCGCACCCCTTGACACAAGTAAGCCATTAACTCAGCGTCTTCCCTCAATAACCTCAGAATTATTGCTTGTTAGTAACCCTAACCCTAACCCTTATATGTTCTCCTAGCGTCCAAATAACTCTAAATTAAGTCTTTGTTACTTTAATAAGCAACTAATTAATGGGGAATATTATAATCATGTGTGCTTCAAGGACTGTATCCCTTGCAGACTGTATTGTTCTACAAACCCCGTTTCCATATGAGTTGGGAAATTGTGTTAGGTTTAAATATAAATGGAATACAATGATTTGCAAATCACTGTATTCTGTTTATATTTACATCTAACACAATTTCCCAACTCATATGGAAACGGGGTTTGTATATTGTAGGAAACCAGAAATTTAATAACAGAAAGAAACAACCCCTTTTGTGTGAATGAGTGTGAATGGGGGAGGGAGGTTTTTTTTGGGTCGGTAAGTGTATCTTGTGTTTTTTCAAGTTGATTTAATAATAATAAAAAAATAAAAAAACGGTAAATATGTTACCCATACTAAAGTGTTACTAAAAATTCTTATCTAAATAACAATATTTCTACACAGTAGGACCTCGGTTTTTGTACAGTACACCCCACTTTTCATTTGATTAAAAATTGAGTGTCTTGGTTGTTACTGACATATAACAGTCGTCCATCGCCACCTTCTTGGTTATTTTAAGCTAAAATCAATTAGTTTTTTCTTTTTTTTGTATTGCAGTGTAGTAATTGTCACATTTTCTATGAGGTCGCGGTGATCACAAAAGATATTCACCAAGGGGAGCTTCTGTTTCCATGCCGATGGAGCCATTGTTCTATCTAGCGCCTGTTTTTCATGTTAAGTGAAGGAAAAAAACTCTGGAGATGCACTTCATCTTCTACTCCTCAATCAATAACACATCTTCACATTGGGGAGCCTCAGACGTGAGTGATAATGAACGACAACAGCGGGTACACGCGGTGGGACTTGCACCACTCAATACAAACTACTAACTAGTACATCCCTCGTGACTTTTAAATATTCTTTGAAAACGCACGAATTTGCGCTGGATTTGAACACAAGCTGAGCTGAACATATTGTATGAACATGTTTATGTATTATTTAGACCTTTTTTATGCATATGCCTTAATTTATTCTACAAAACCCAAAACCAGTGATTTTGGCACGTTGTGTAATACTTACCTTATTTTTCGGACTAAAAGTCGCTCCGGAATAAGTAAAAAAAAACATAAATACGTCGCACTGTAGTATAAGTTGCATTTTTGGGGGATATTTATGTGATAAAATCCAACACCAAGAATAGACATTTGAAAGGAAATTTAAAATAAATAAAGAATAGTGAACAACAGGCTGAATAAGTGTACGTTATATGAGGCATAAATAACCAACTGAGAGCGTGCCTGGTATGTTAACGTAACATATTATGGTAAGAGTCATTTAAATAATCATAACATATAGAACATGCTATACATTTACGAAACAATTTGTTACTCCTAATCGCTAAATCCGATGAAATCTTCTTCCTCGATGTCGCTTCTAAACAACTCTGCCAACTCCAAAGGTATGCGTCGCTTCCTCTTGTCGTTTTCTGCTGCATATTTCACTACGTCCAGCTTGTAATCTGCAGTACATGATTTCCTTTTCGGTGCCATTTTTGTTCAGCCCTTCTCAGTTTTTATAAGTTACCGCCAACGTTGAAATGATCCATTTTAATAGCTACGGCAGAAGCATATAGCATATAGCAGTTAGCATCCCATGACCCACAATGCACTTCTGCCGTGACCCTCCCCCGCCAAATTCTTATTGGTTGACGTGTGTGTGACGATTGCTGACTTTTTCTTGATCTCTTACGCCAGGGGTAGGGAACCTATGGCTCGTGGGCCAGATGTGGCTCTTTTGATGACTGCATCTGGCTCTTCGATAAATCTTAGCTGACATTGCTTAACACGATAATTATGAATAATTCCGCTGGTAATCACAGTGCTAAAAATAACGTTAAAAATAGAAAACATTCTCATGCATTTTAATCCATCCATCCGATTTCTACCACATTTGTTCAAGAAGTCGCAGTAATCAATGATTAATCATTTATTATATGTTAGCTTCAGAATAACAATGTTATTAAAAAGTATACAAGACTTATTATATTGTTGGTCTTACTTAAAAATGCAAGCATTTAGTTGTATTCAGTGTTAAAAAATATTATATGGCTCTCACAGAAATACATTTTGAAATATTTGGCTTTCAGGGCTCTCTCAGCCAAAAAGGTTCCCGACCCCTGTCTTACGCGAATGAGATAAATAATATTATTTGATATTTTACGGTAATGTGTTAATAATTTCACATATAAGTCTATAAAACTACGAAAAAAACTGCGACTTATAGTCCGAAAAATACGATAATTAAAAACAGAATACAATGAATAACAAAGCCATTTCAACGTATATTCAAAGACAAGATAATGAATGCTTAAACTGATAAACTTATTTTATTTGTTTTTCTACAAATAATCATTAACTCAGAATTTAATGGCAGCAACACACTGCAAAAAAATTGTCACAGGGACATTTTTACCACTGTGTTACATGGCCTTTCCTTTTAACACTCAGTGAACGTTTGGGAACTGAGGAGACCAATTTTTGAAGCTTTTCAGGTGGAATTCTTTCCCATTCTTGCATGATGTACAGCTTAAGTTCTTCAACAGCCCGGGGTCTCCGTTGTGGTATTTTAGGCTTCAAATTGACAGAATTTTTGGCATTTTGTGATGTTTAGATGGTACTTTCTCATACTTTGCAGATTTTAAATACAATTGGATATCGTTTAATGCAGTTGTCCCCAACCTTTTTGTATCCGCGGACCGGTCAACGCTTAATAATTTGTCCCGCGGCCCAGGGGGGGATCCTTTTTTTTTCCTTTTTTTTTTTCTTTGTCATGAAAAAGGGAGGTTTTTGTCATGAAAAAGGGAGGTTTTTGTGATCGGTGCACTAATTGTAAGTGTATATTGTGTTTTTATGTTAATTTTAATAAAATAAAAAATAAAAATAAATAAAAAATATATATATATATTTTTTTTTATTTTTTTTATTTTTTTTTTTTTTAAATAAAAATTACTAAAAATTTCTTCTGCGGCCCGGTACCAATCGGTCCATGAGGCCCGGTGGTTGGGGACCACTGGTTTAATGGATACAGTGAAACAAAATTGAGCATTAAAAGTCAACTTGCGTTCCCATTACACTGGTATTTTAAGTGGGACTATATGGGTATTATTTCAGGTCTACAGGGCTCTAATGCAGTAAAAAAAAAAAGTGTTTTTTGATGCTCTATGAAAATAATTGATTCATAAATAAGAACCCCACTTCACGGAAATGTTTTTTTTTTATTGAATATGAGAAAAAAATAACATAGTAAGGCCAAAGAAAGTTGCAAGTGACACAACTTTCAGCACTAACCAGGGTGAGAAACACTATTGAATTCAAGAAAAAAATGTAGTAAAATACACAACAAAAATATGTATGCAACACTTTTGTTTTTGCTCCCATTTTTCATGAGTTAAACCCAAAGTTCTAAAACGTTTACCGTATACAAAAGACCTATAACTCTCAAATATTGTTCACAAATGTGTCTAAATCTGTGTTCGTAAGCACTGCTTCATTGCCAAGATAACCCATCCCACCTCACAGGTGTGGCATATCGAGATGCTGATAAAATAGCATGAGTATTGCACAAGTTTACCTTAGACTGCACTCAGTAAAAGGTCAGTCTGATATGTGCAGTTTTATCACACAGCACAATGCTAAAGATGTCGCAAGGTTTGCGGGAGTGTGCAGTTGGCATGCTGACTGCAGGAAATCCACCAGAGCTGTTGCCCGTGAAATTAAGAGATAATTTCTCTCCATAAGTGCGTCTGCCTCACAATACGAAGGTCCTGAGTAGTAAGGGTCCAATCCCGGGCTCGGGATCTTTTTGTGTGGAGTTTGTATGTCCTCCCTGTGACTGCATGGGTACCCTTCGGGTACTCCGGCTTCCTCCCACCTCCAAAGACATGCACCTGGGGATAGGTTGATTGGCAACACTAAAATTGGCTCTGGCATGTGAATGTGAGTGTGAATGTTGACTGTCTATCTGTGACAGCGCTGCGATGAGGTGGCAACTTGTCCAGGGTGTACGCCGCCTTCCACCCGATTGTAGCTGAGATAGGCACCAGCGCCCCCCGCGACCCCAAAGGGAATCAGCAGTAGACAACGGATGGATGGAAGTCTCCAAAGGCGTTTCAGAGAATTTGGCAGTACATCCAACCGGACTCACAACCGCAGACCACGTGTAACCACACCAACCCAGGCACTCCACAAACAGCAGGTGGACGGACCTCCATGAAACCTAGACGGCTGCTGCAACAACTGGTTTGCATAACCACAGAATGTATGCACAAACCGTCTTAGAGAAGCTCAACTGAATGCTCGTCGTCCTAATCGTGGTCTCGACCTGACCGCAGTTTTACGTCGTAACTGACTTGAGTGGGAAAATGTTCACATTTATTGGATGAATGTAAGTTTTTTTGCTGTTCAGGGCAGATGGCGTGTGTGACGTCGAGTCGGAGAGTGTTTTGCTGATGTCAATGTTGTGAATCAAGTGGTCCATGGTGGGGGTGAGCGTATGGTATGGACAACAAACCCAAGTGCATTTTATTGATGCCGTTGTACCAGTCACCCGACACCATCACCTCATGTTGCAGCATGACAATGCACGGCCCCATGTTGCAACGATCTCTGTACACAATTCCTGGAAGCTGAAAACATCCCAGTTCTTGCACGGCCAGCATAGTCACCGGACATGTCACCCATGCTGTGGATCGGTGTATATGACAGCGTGTTCCAGTTCTTGTCAATATCCAGCAACTAAGCATAGCCATTTAGGAGGAGTTAACCAATCGACAACCTGATCAAGCCCGTACACCCAATAAAGCAAAACTGCACATTTTCAGAGTGTCCTTTTATTGTGGGCAAACCTGTGCAATATTCATGCTGCTTTATCAGCATCTTGATATGCCACACCTGTGAGGTGGGATGGATTATCTTGGCAAAGAAGTGCTCAGG
This sequence comes from Nerophis ophidion, assembly GCF_033978795.1. Classification (NCBI taxonomy): domain Eukaryota; kingdom Metazoa; phylum Chordata; class Actinopteri; order Syngnathiformes; family Syngnathidae; genus Nerophis; species Nerophis ophidion. Next base: position 17,395,044 of record NC_084623.1, read on the forward strand.
AACACAGATTTGGACATATTTGTGAGCAATATTTGAGAGGAATAGATCGTTTGTGTATATAGTAAAAGTTTTAGATCAGGGGCGTCAAACTCAAATACAGAGTGGGCCAAAATTTTAAACGGAACAAAGCCGCGGGCCAAGATTGAACAAATTAACCTTTTAATAGGGACCCAAACAAGTTTTGCATTAAATATTGAACAAGCAAGGCTTATATAACTTTAGTGACATGCAAAATCCAGTTTCAAATAATAATAATAACAATAAAAAAAATATCAATGGCATATCAAATAAAATTGTAATAAAAATGTTATGCCTTTTTTTCTGTTTGCAATCTTCTGAGGTAAATATCACATTTTTTCCACAAGCTAATAATACATTTGAAAATAAAATAACAATAATGAATGAACTAAACATTCAAGCCTTGAAGTAGCAAGAGAAAATGCATGAATAAACGTTAATTATTGGTCAGTTTGCTGGAAGTTTCCCGGAAGAGTTAGTGCTGCAAGGGTTTCTGGGTATTCGTTCTGTTGTGTTGCGGTGCGGATGTTCACCCGAAATGTGTTTGTCATTCTTGTTTGGTGTGGGTTCACAGTGTGGCGCATATTTGTTACAGTGCTAAAGTTGTTTATATGGCCACCCTCAGTGTGACCTGTATGGCTGTTGATCAAGTATGAATTGCATTCACTTGTGCGTGTGTGTGTGTGTGTGTGTGTGTGTGTGTGTGTGTGTGTGTGTGTGTGTGTGTGTGTGTGTGTAGAAGCCACAAATATTATGTGACACGCTGTTAGTATAGAGGAAAAGCGGACGTGACGACAGGTTGTAGAGAACGCTAAAGGCAGTGCCTTAAATGCACGCCCCCAATATAGTTGTCCAGGTGGAAATCGGTAGAAATTCGGGAGAATGGTTGCCCCGGTAGATTTTCAGGAGGGGCACTGAACTCCGGGGGTCTACCGGGAAAATTAGGAGGGTTGGCAAGTATGAGTATTAGCGGTGAATGCGGTGTTACAGCTCTAATGCTAAATTGATATTGCCTCAAGGGCCAAATGAAATTACACGGCGGGCCAGATTTGGCCCGCGGGCCAGAGTTTGACACCCATGTTTTAGATCTTTGAGTTCAACTTATGAAAAATGGGAACAAAAACAAAAGTGTTGCGTTTATATTTTTTTTAAGTAAACAAAGATGGCATTCATGGGTTTGTCACCGCCTGACCTTCAACTTAACCAACACAGTTAAACGTTCATTTAATCATTGCATTCATCGTTGATATGTACAGTAATCCTTTGTTTATCGCTTTTTATTGGTTCCTGGAACTTCCGCAAAGTAGGAATTATAATATATACATTTTATATTTTCACAGCGAGAACATAAAAAAAAACAGTTTATGATCTTCTCCAAGGTTTTACCATAATGAGAACCCTCTAAACATTAAATACATTTAGTCATCTTTGAACGTTCCGTCCAATATTGTAATGCTGGAAAAATATGTATAATATGCTTTAAAAAAAATATGTGACAGTGAGACGCGATGAATTTCGAAGAATAAAATTATGCATTTGAACCGATTCCCAGTACCTAGTATTCAACGGTAGCAGTATTTTTGGTATTTGTGTGTGTTAGTAAATGTCAAATGTTTGATAATATTTTTTACTTATTATTTAAAAATGAGCTGATTAAGATAACTGTGCTGTCCAGTTGTTTGTGCCTTGTTTTCTGGTTAAGTTTGAGTCTCGATTGCAATGCAGTTGCACTTCCAAGACATTAGAATCTATGGTATGTCGTTTTACTGGGAAACGTGTAGGAATGTGTTTTGCTGCGCCCTACAAGGTGTTTATACTGTAAGTATTGTGCTTATTCACACCGGTTGTTTAATTGTAACAGTAATCTTGGTCGTAGCTTCCTTTACCAATTTTGTAAAAATCGCTATTTCTAATAGTAACCTGCCTACTGCAAATCCAATGGATCAACATCAAGCTAGCACATTTTAAAAGAGTAAAGCCTTTCATTGAGTTTCAGCGTATTCTACCAAGTACTGTATACTTGCTTTGTTGGTGTCGAAAATTGCAACATTACTTAGAGCAGGGGTGTCAAACTCAAATACAGAGTGGGCCAAAATTTAAAACTGAACAAAGCCGCGGGCCAAGATTGAACAAATTAACCTTTTAGGTGGTAGCGTTTATTGTAACGTCCCGGAAGAGTTAGTGCTGCATGGGGTTCTGGGTATTTGTTCTGTTGTATTACGATGCGGATGTTCTCCCGAAATGTGTTTGTCATTCTTGTTTGGTGTGGGTTCACAGCTTGGTGCATATTTGTAACAGTGTTAAAGTTGTTTGTATCAACATCAAGCTAGCGCATTTTAAAAGAGTAAAGCCTTTCATTGAGTTTCAGCGTATTCTACCAAGTACTGTATACTTGCTTTGTTGATGTCGAAAATTGCAACATTACTTAGAGCAGGGGTGTCAAACTCAAATACAGAGTGGGCCAAAATTTAAAACTGAACAAAGCCGCGGGCCAAGATTGAACAAATTAACCTTTTAGGTGGTAGCGTTTATTGTAACGTCCCGGAAGAGTTAGTGCTGCATGGGGTTCTGGGTATTTGTTCTGTTGTATTACGATGCGGATGTTCTCCCGAAATGTGTTTGTCATTCTTGTTTGGTGGGGGTTCACAGCTTGGTGCATATTTGTAACAGTGTTAAAGTTGTTTGTATCAACATCAAGCTAGCGCATTTTAAAAGAGTAAAGCCTTTCATTGAGTTTCAGCGTATTCTACCAAGTACTGTATACTTGCTTTGTTGGTGTCGAAAATTGCAACATTACTCAGTGCAGAGGTGTCAAACTCAAATACAGAGTGGGCCAAAATTTAAAACTGAACAAAGCCGCGGGCCAAGATTGAACAAATTAACCTTTTAGGTGGTAGCGTTTATTGTACCGTCCCGGAAGAGTTAGTGCTGCACGGGGTTCTGGGTATTTGTTCTGTTGTATTACGATGCGGATGTTCTCCCGAATTGTGTTTGTCATTCTTGTTTGGTGTGGGTTCACAGCGTGGTGCATATTTGTAACAGTGTTAAAGTTGTTTATACGGCCACCCTCAAGTGTGACCTGTATGGCTGTTGACCAAGTATGCTTGGCATTCACTTGTGAGTGTGTAGATGCCGCTTATATTATGGGGCTTGGTCGGCATGCTGTTTGTATGGAGGATAAGCGGACGTGACGACAGGTTGTACAGAACGTTAAAGGTAGTGCCTTTAAGGCACGGCCCCCAATATTGTTGCCCGGGTGGAAATCGGGAGATATTCGGGAGAATGGTTGCCCAGGGAGATTTTCGGGAGCGGCACTGAAGTTCGGGAGTCTCCCGGGAAAATCGGGAGGGTTGGCATGTATGAATATTAGCGGTGTTACAGCGGCACAGCCACTGTATAATACCGGCGGGCCAGCTCTCATGTTAATTTGATATTGCCTCAAGGGCCAAATGAAATTACATGTCGGGCCAAATTTGACCCGCGGGCCAGAGTTTGACACCCATGACTTAGAGGGAGTTTTGTTGAGGGATTGTTTACGTGAGCCGGTGTTTTAGTCTGGAATCGGTCGTGACGTCACGGGCAACAAAGGTATCAAAATATGGCATTATTTGATTTCATGTGAACTGATACCACGTAGTACTAATGGAATTCGGTCAGTGCCTACAAAAGTTGGGGACCCACCCCTATGCAAAATTTAGATTATTTTCTACAAAATTTGTTTAAAAAAATATATATAGTAGTTCTGAATTGGATTTACATGATTTATTTTGGGATAAGTTGCTCATACGATTGACCTTTTGAAAGGGAGTACCACCAAAAACCGAGGTGTCACAGTATTCTTGATGCATGTGCTCATACTAATTCAGTGAATCATCCATTAGGAACCTGTTTGACTTTCGTGACATCATACAGTAGGAAGTGGATTCATATGGCGCCTTTCGTCGCGGTTTACCTGACACATGAAACGTGACAAATTGGGGGAGGGGCGGCGGTGCACTATCCACTTAAGTGTTGAATATCTTAAAATCTGTTTTGTGGCAATTCCAACTTTGACCGCAGCGTCTGTTGCTATATAGTAGGGGTGTGGGAAAAAAAATTATTTAAATTCGAATCGCGATTCTCACGTTGTGCGATTCAGAATCGATTCTAATTTTAAAAAAATCGTTATTATTTTTTTTTTTTTTAATTAATCAATCCAACAAACCACTACATAGCCATATCATAACAATGGAATCCAATTCCAAAACCAAACCTGACCCAGCAACACTCAGAACTGCAATAAACAGAGCAATTGAGAGGAAACTTAAACACAACACAGAACAAACCAAAAGTAGTGAAACAAAAATAATAATATTATCAACAACAGTATCAATATTAGTTATAATTTCAGCATAGCAGTGATTAAAAATCCTTTATTAACATTATCATTAGATATTTATAAAAATTTAAAAAAAGAACAATAGTGTCACAGTGGCTTACACTTGCATCGCATCTCATAATCTTGACAACACACTGTGTCCAATGTTTTCACAAAGATAAAATAATTCATATTTTTGGTTCATTTAATAGTTAAAAAACACATTTAAATTATCGCAATCATTTGATAAAACATTGTCCTTTACAATTATAAAAGCTTTTTACAAAAATCTACTACTCTGCTTGGATGTCAGCAGACTGGGGTAGATCCTGCTGAAATCCTGTGTATTGAATGAATACAGAATCCTTTTGAATCGGAAAAAAAATCGTTTCTGAATCGAGAATCGTGTTGAATTGAAAAAAATCGATTTTGAATCAAATCGTGACCCCAAGAATTGATATTGAATCGGATCGTGGGACACCAAAAAATTCACAGCCCTACTATACAGAGTGGTGCTTTCCATCATTTTCAGCCGACTGCATTGCATAATGGTTAACCCTCCCTCTTCCTCTCTGGTGCCATAAGAATCCCTTCCCTACTGTATTCAAAGGTGAATAAAAACATTGCAGACACCCGTACGTTTGCTGACTGATTGCTTACATTCTATACAACGATGATTCATGTCCTTATCAGGCAAATTTATAGTGAGGTTTGAAAAATTCACCTGTCCAGGGATTACCTCCTTGGGCACCGAATTGATACCCAAGGCGCGAGGGTCACTGGATTTTACACACCAGCCCTGCAACAGAAGCAAGCACCACCGTTTTTCATGCAAAGCTTGCCAAATGGGCTTTAAAAAAAAAACTGGTTAACAACATGCATTCCTCAGTGCGTCTGCATGAAGACGATTACTTAAGGGGAAGTAAAGAAACATCTGTTAAAATACAAAGAAGCATGTCTTTGAAATTAGAGCGAAATTGCGCAGACAATAGCAGATGTCAAAGTTGGCAGTGCAAAAAAAGCAAAGGCATCAAGTTTGAGGCGCTAATAGCTAAAGCAGACGAGAGCATCGGTGAAGGTGTTATAACTCATTCCATACTGTGTGAATTTGAGTTCTATGATGAGAAGACATTAAAAGTTTGGTTGGTTCTTGGTGTCTCTGAAATCTGTCTTGTATTGTACTTTTTCCTTTAAATCAGACATGTCAAACTCTTTTCCATTGAGGGCCACATCACAGTTTACACTGGCCTCAGAGATCTACTTGTAACAGTGGTGGTCAAAAGTTTACATCCACATGTAAAGGATATAATGTCATGGTTGTCTTGAGATTACAATCATTTCTACAACTCTTATTTTTTCGTGATAGCGTGATTGGAGCACATACTTGTTGGTCACCAAAAACATTCATGAAGTTTGGTTCACATCGGACTGTCTACCCCGCAGTTTTTAAGGACCAGCCATAGACAATTTAGAGTGAAAATCAAATTTTATTTTCACCTGCATACAAAACATTCTAACTTGGATTGTTTCCCTGGCGTCGAGACTCTCCTGAAGGACACCGCAGCGAAGACACAACAAACTCCCTTCTTGTCTCTCATGGACACACACCTGTTGTGAAGTATGAATTATATTTATATAGCGCTTTTCTCTAGTGACTCAAAGCGCTTTACATAGTGATACCCAATATCTAAGTTACATTTAAACCAGTGTGGGTGGCACCGGGAGCAGGTGGGTAAAGTGTCTCGCCCAAGGACACAACGGCAGTGACTAGGATGGCGGAAGCGGGAATCGAACCTGTAACCCTCAAGTTGCTGGCACGGCCACTCTACCAACCGAGCGATACCGCCTGTTGTTGTTGACTTAAGACTAGCGACTGCACGATACATCAAGGCCCCCGGACAGAGACACACCACTGGCTTACACACACACACATCTACAGAAATATACACCACACATACAAACCCAACCGAACGCCTTCGATGCAAATCCCATAGGGGTGATGAATGGATGGTCAGCGCCGGAGAGCTGCGGCCTACCATCATGACCCCGAACTCCCTTCCCTCTGTTGCTAGATATCTCGAGATGTATGTTGTAATATGTATATGTGCTTTGCTATGGAGGTTTTTTTTCCCACTCCAGACTGGGCCCCCTTATGAGCCCATTCTAGATTGTATTTTTTTACTCATCCTTCCCCAGCGTTTACCTGTTTCCCATCTTTTACGGGGCGCCTTGTGGCGACCCATCAGCGTTCTTGTTCTGTAACCCTGTACACTGTTTGTTTTTGTCTAATCTTGAACGGGTTTGTGCTGAAAACAAAGTTTTGTTGTACTTGTGCAATAACAATAAAGACCTATCTATCTATCTATCTATCTATCCATCTATCCATCTATCTATCTATCTATCTATCTATCTATCTATCTATCTATCTATCTATCTATCTTTCATGAATTTATTAGGAGTCTACTGAAAATATGACCAAATCTGCAGGGTCAAAAGTATACATGCAGTAATGTTAATGTTTGGTATTGTGGCCAAACAGCTAAATTGTTATTTCATCTAACCACAGAACTTTCCTCCAGAAGGTTTTATCTTTATCCATTTGATGTTAGATGAAACAAAAATAGAGCTGTTTGGCCACAATACCCAGCAATATGTTTGGGGGAGAAAAGGTGAGGGCTTTAATCACAGGAACACCATTACTACCGTCAAGCATGGTGGTGATAGTAGTATGCTCTGTGCCTGTTTTGCTACCAATGGAACTGGTGCTTTAAATGGGACAAAGAAAAAGGAGAATTACCTCCAAATTCTTCAGGACAACCTGAAATCATCAGCCCGGAGGTTGGGTCTTGGGCGCAGTTGGGTGTTCCAACAGGACAATGACCCCAAACACACGTCAAAAGTGGTAAAGGAAAGGCTAAATCAGGCTAGAATTAAGGTTTTAGAATGGCCTTCCCAAAGTCCTGACTTAAAGGTGTGGACAATGCTGAAGAAACAAGTCCATGTCAGAAAACCCAAAAATTTAGCTGAACTGCACCGATTTTGTCAAGAGGAAAGGTCAAAAACTCAACCAGAAGCCTGCCGGAAGTTTGTAGATGGCTACCAAAAGCGCCTTATTGTAGTGAAACTTGCCAAGGGACATGTAAACAAATATTAATATTGATGTATGTATACTTTTGACCCAGCAGATTTGGTCACATTTTCAGTAGACCCATTATAAATTTATAAAAGAACCAAACTTGATGAATGTCTTTTGTGACCAACAAGTATGTGCTCCAATCACTCTAACAAAAAAATAAGAGTTCTAGAAATTATTGGAAACTCAAGACAGCTATGACATAATATCCTTTACAACTTTTGACCACAACTGTATACTAGTTTGCCTAAGCATGTGACTATTATACATATTTTTTTTACATACATTATAAAAACAATCTGTATATTTTACATTAAAATTCTGGTGATTAAGTTGCCAGTTGTTGTTTTTTTACTGTAAAATCTACAGTTTTGTTTTTTGTTTTTTGCAACTTACAATAGTAAATGGAAAAATAGTACTACTTTTTTTTTAAACAAAAAAAAAACAGGCAGTTCAGTAGCCAGAATTTTACTGTAAAATTTACTGTGGTTTTTACTATCAAAAGAACAACATTGACATGTTTATTTTTTTTATTTTGGCAAAGGAGCTGACAGTTTTTTAGCATAAAAAAATGTGCAACCGTTTTTTTGTTTGTACAGTAATACACCGTAAAATCAACAACCGGGAATTTTACGGTCGAAAAGTAAGTCGACATAATTTTGCCTTAAAAAACTGTGGTAGAGTTTTTTAATTTTTTTTTATTTTACAGTTAATAGTAACATAATTTTCACCGTAACATCCAATGTATTTATTTTACAGTGAACAATTTGATGAAGATCTTGCTTGTTTTAAAGTTGTTGTTTTTTTGACAAAAATTTGTTTGGGAAGTGTTCTAATATTTGTTGCAATATTGGATGATATATAACGTTTTAAAAAAGGTATGTAATATCAAGTTCAAGTCAAGTTTATTGTTTTTCGGTCAAAAAACAAACAGTTATACATACATAAAATGAAAAATGAAAAAAGGGTTTAGGCTGAAGTTCAAAACTTATTGCGCCTAAGTAAAAAATAAATATAAACTTCCGAAAAATTTTGAAATGTCTTTTGCACAGCATATTGTGAATACCCATTATACACAACATGAGTATAGTTCAATTATATATACAGTAAAGGCATATCATGCAGTACATATAGTTTTGTTTGTCAAAATGGAAATAATGAGTATATTTAGTAAGAACTAGAGATGCGCGGATTGGCAATTATATCATCAGCATGCGTGTCACCAAAATCGTCATCCACCCGCCGTCCACCCGAACCAACATTTTATCGGGACCGTACCCGCCCGCCAACCGCCCGCTGAATTACATCAGAGATTGGCCACCTTTACCACTCACAGAGCTAATTAAAACTGTCTCATAGAGAAATGAGGTCAATTGGAGCCGCTAACGTTCTCGCGACCACACAATAGCGTTCATCCTGATGACAAGAACATGGGCGTACTTGAAGTCATTGCCTTTGACACATTCAACAAAATGTACGAACCGATTGTTGGTCCAGCAACATGGTGTGTGCAGCTTCCGCAATCACACGTATGAGATTGAAAGGCATACTGGGTGATACAGAGTACACTGATGGTTGTGATATAAACAACTTAAACACTTTCTAATATGCGCCACGCTGTGAAGCCACACAATACAAGATTGACAAACACATTTCGGGAGAACATCCTCACAGTAACACAACATAAACGCAACATAACTAATACCCATAATCCTTTGTATTCATGACACATCATGAATATATTTTACACCCCCGCGGGGGGTTGGCGGGGTTTGGGGTGTATAAAATAGTCAGGAAGTGTCATGAATACAAAGGATTATGGGTATTTGTTGTGTTGCGTTTATGTTGTGTTACTGTGAGGATGTTCTCCCGAAATGTGTTTGTCTTCTTAATTGGTGTGGCTTCAAAGCGTGGCGCATATTACTAAGAGTGTTAAAATTGTTTATATCGCAACCATTAGTGTACTCTGTGTCACCCAGTATGCCTTGCAGTCGTGTGTGTGTTGCCGCGGAAGGCACACACAACATGATGCTGGACTGACAAGCAGATCGTACATGTTGTAGAAGGCGACAAAGCCAATGGCTTCATAGCGCTCACTAATACTTATCATCTGGGTGACTGCCGGCAGTCATTCAAGAAAATAATAGCGTCTCCTATTGACTTCTTCGCCTTATGACACGGGTCTTAAATGGCTCTTTGAATGGCAAAGGAGACCGATCACAGAACCATGTATATCAAATGTCTCTGGATGGTTCAACCATAGATTAAAATCTATTTTTTCGTCGCGTCAACTGCCCGACCCGCGGTTTACCCGCGGACTCCGCGGATGAGACCGCAAACCGCGCATCTCTAGTAAGAACATATTAGGTACTTGACACATATTTCCGGGCGCTTGTGGGCCAGATAAAATGATGTGGCGCACAACATCCGGCCCCCCGGCCTTAAGTTTGCTTTTAAATTAACCATTGCTTATGCATTTTTTTTTAAACCCTACCCCTTAAAAGAAAATAACAGACACATACCTAGAATACTTACTTACCACTCTGTTATACATTTTACTGCATTTATTTGTATAACAGAATAACAAATGCAACACACTACTGTTTTTTGCTGATATTGTGTTTCTAGCTCTAATGGACTGTCTGTCTTTGTCAGGGGGGACTTAAAAATTCAGCAGGGGGTTCGATCATTATTTCCCCCGCTGCCCATATACACCACTGACGAGAATTTTATGACCACTAACAACATTAAATCTGATACAACAGCTGTAAAATTCTGCTAAAAATAACAAATGCAGTGCAGTTGTACAGCAGTGTTTTTCAACCTTTTTTGAGCCAAAACACATTTTTTTCATTGAAATATTCCAGCAGAAATCATTAAAAAAATCTAACTCAGTTGACAGCAAAAAGTCATTGTCGCAATTGTTGGATATGACTTTAAACCATAACCAAGCATGCATCAATATAGCTCTTGTCTCAAAGTATATGTACTGTCGCCACCTGTCACATCACCCCCTGACTTATTTGGAATTTTTATTTTGCTGTTTTCCTGTGTGTAGTGTTTTAGTTCTTGTCTTGCGCTTCTATTTTGGTGACTTCTGGTATTTTCCTGTAGCAGTTTCATGTCTTCCTTGAGCACTATTCCCTGCGTCTACTTGGTTTTAGCAATAAAAAATATTCAAGATGTTGCTATCTTTCTTTGTCATGTCATGTTCATGTCATGTTCAAATGTACTTTGTGGACGCCATCTTTGCTCAACACGATGTAAGTCTTTGCTGTCGTCCAGCATTCTGTTTTTGTTTACTTTGTAGCCGGTTCAGTTTTTGTTTTTGTTCCCTAAGCTTCAATGTCTTTTCTTTGGGGCACTAACCTTTTGTTTATTTTTGGTTTTAGCATTAGATAGCTTTTTACCTGCTACCTGCCTCCCACTGTCATCTGCAGATTGGGATCACAGCAAACCATGTTCCGACATCTACGAAGCAATTATCTACCTGCTGCCACCTACTGATATTGAAGAGTATTGATGAGTTTTTTCTTGAGCCCTGGTGTGGGATCCGAGCCGAGGATGTTGTTGTGGCTTGTGCAGCCCTTTGAGACACTGCCGAACTCTAGACAGCACCGACACTCAACAACACATCATTTGCAGACTATAACTACTGGTTTGCAAAAAATATTTTTACCCCAAATAGGTGAAATTACATAATCTCCCACAGCACACTAGTGTTGGCACAGTGGTTGAAAAACACTGTTGTACAGCATATGTAAAATGTTAATACTTAACTTATTTTATATTTGAAAAGGGAGCTGCAGCTTTTGTATTGGATCTCATTCTATGGAGTCTATGGCTGATTGGTTGACTTGGTATCATTAAGTATGTCATCATTCCCTGCTCTGTCTATTTCTGTATTGAATACCTGGCGTCCATTCCTAAACATACACTGCACACATGTGAGGCATTTCCACTCACACCAGTTAAGTGATCATTTGCTGACCCACCTTATGAGGGTCCAGCGTGAAGCTGGGTCGCAACAGGCTGCCTGCGTCTGCATGGTTGTCGTGGTCAACTTCATACATGTTGTACGACGGGTTCCCAATCTCCACATTTAATCCCCCATTGGTCATCGGCTGCCTTTGGACACGTTTCCCCCTGTGGTGTGGATTTCGGCCCGTTATATACAAGGCATGATACACTGTGCAACAACATGCATGCCACAAACAACATATAACTTGTTCCACTGTGTTCAACAACTCAAATGACTTATTATGATGTTCCAAGAACACAACATGTTCGAAACAAACAAAACTATAAGGGCCATTCCATTGAATCCGTGTCATCTGCGTCCCCAGGTAATAAAGTGTATAAATATGCAGTACAGTTTAAGGCCTACTGAAATTAGATTTTCTTATTCAAACGGGGATAGCAGGTCCATTCTATGTGTCATACTTGATCATTTCGCGATATTGCCATATTTTTGCTGAAAGGATTTAGTAGAGAACAACGACGATAAAGTTCGCAACTTTTGGTCGCTGATAAAAAAGCCTTGCCTTTACCGGAATTAGCAGACAATGACTAACCTGGTGTGAGGGCTCCTTACATCCTCACATTGTTTATAATGTGAGCCTCCAGCAGCAAGAGCTATTCGGACCGAGAAAGCGACAATTTCCCCATTAATTTGAGCGAGGATGAAAGATTTGTGGATGAGGAAATTTAGAGTGAAGGCCTAAAAAAAAAAAAAAAATAAATAAATAAAAAAAAAGGCAAGTGAAGTGAATTATATTTATATAGCGCTTTTTCTCTAGTGACTCAAAGCGCTTTACAGAATGAAACCCAATATCTAATATTTACATCTAAACCAGTGTGGGTGGCACTGGGAGCAGGTGGGTGAATTGTCTTGCCCAAGGACACAACGGCAGTGACTAGGATGGCGGAAGTGGGTATTGAACCTGCAACCCTTAAGTTGCTGGCACGGCCGCTCTACCAACTGACCTATACCGCAAGGGCAAGTGAGAGTGATTCAGATGTTTTTATACACATTTACTGGGATAATTCTGGGAAAACACTTATCTGCCTATTGTGTTGCTAGTGTTTTAGTGAGTTAAACAGTACCTTAAAGTCGGAGGGGTGTGGCCACGGGTGTTTTGAAGTCAGGGTGTCTGAGAGAAGTCACGGCAGCAGGTCTCCGGTAAGAGGCGATTTATTTCAACAATTTTGTAGTCGGGATCCATGTTCGCTTGACTGCTCTGATCCATTGTACATTCACCTCCGGGAATTTTAAACAAGGAAACATCATGTGTTTGTGTGGCTAAAGGCTAAAATCTTCCCACCTACAGTATATCTTTCTACTTTGACTTCTCCATTATTAATTGAACAAATCGCAAAAGATTCAGCAACACAGATGTCCGAAATACTGTGTAATTGTGCGATGAAAAGAGACGACTTACGACCGTAAGTGGTGCTGGGCTAATATGTCCCCTCCAACCAATAACGTCACAAATACGCGTCATCATTCCGCGACGTTTTCAACAGGAAACTCTGCGGGAAATTTAAAATTGTAATTTAGTAAACTAAACCGGCCGTATTAGCATGTGTTGCAATGTTAATATTTCATCATTGATATATAAACTATCAGACTGTGTGGTCGGTAGTAGTGGGTTTCAGCAGGGCTTTAACTGTAAAGTAGTGTTGTAACAATACTAATATTTTGGTACCGGTACTACAATTATTTCTGTACTTTTTGGTACTTTTCAAAATAAGGGGGACCACAAAAAAATTGCATTATTGGCTTTATTTTAACAGAAAATCTTAGGGTACATTAAACATATGTTTCTTATTGCAGTTAAGTCCTTAAATAAAAGAGTGAACATACAAGACAAGTTGTCTTTTGTTAGTAAGTAAAACAACAAAGGCTCCTAATTAGTGAAGTATATTTATATAGAGCTTTTTCTCTAGTGACTCAAAGCGCTTTACATAGTGAAACCCAATATATATATATTTTTTTTACATGTAAACCAGTGTGGGTGGCACTGGGAGCAGGTGGGTAAAGTGTCTTGCCCAAGGACACAACGGCAGTGACAAGGATGGCGGAAGCGGAGATTGAACCTGCAACCCTCAAGTTGCTGGCACGGCCACTCTACCAACCAAGCTATACCGCTTACGTATGCAGTAACATATTGTATCATTTTTCATTCTATTATTTTGGCAACATTATTAAATTGAAGACAAGTGGTAGTAAAGCAATTATTAATCTACTGTACTTGTTCATTTACTGTTAAAGGCCTACTGAAACCCACTACTACCGACCACACAGTCTGATAGTTTATACATCAATGATGAAATATTAACATTGCAACACATGCCAATACGGCCGGTTTAGTTTATTAAATTACAATTTCCCGCGGTGTTTCCTGTTGAAAACGTCGCGTATGATGATGGGTATTTGTGACGTTATTAGTTGGAGGGGACATCTTAGCCCAGCACCACTTACGGCTAAAAGTCGTCTCTTTTTTATTGCGCAATTACACAGTATTTTGTACATCTGTGTTGCTGAATTTTTTGTTCAATTAATAATGGAGACGTCAAAGAAGAAAGATGTAGGTGGGAAGCGGTGTATTGCGGCTGCCTTTAGCAACAGAAACACAGCCGGTGTTTCCTTTTTCCCTTGTTTACATTCCCTAAAGATGACGGTGAAGCTTTACAATGGAACAGAGCGGTCAAGCAAACATGGTTCCCTACCACATGTCAACTGGCAGGTTTCGGTGAGAAAATTGTGGTAATAAGTCTACTCTTACTGTAGACATGAGCGGAGAGCTTGCATCGTTCCTAGTGCACCTGTCAAAGAGGCAGCTGCGGACTGAATGCTGTTGGTGGAAAGCGGTGGATTGCAGCTGCCTTTAGCAACTGAAACAAAGCTGGTGTTTCTTTGTTTGTTGTGAAGCTTTAACACAGAACGGTCAAGCGAACATGTTTCTCTATGTCAACCAGCAAGTTTTTGGATGGGAAAATTGTGATATTAAGTCGGCTCTTACCGGAGACTGGAGCGGATTATGCAACTTCATCCTGCAGCTCAAAAAGGCAGCTGTGATCTTGGCTCCCTGGCTTCTCTCAGAGACACTGGCGTTCACCGCAGACATCCCACTTTCAGATATGACTTTATAATCTCACTAAAATACTATTAACACAATAAACAGATAGGGATTTTCCAGAATTATCCTAGTAAATGTGTCTAATTACATCTGAAACGCTCCCACTGTCGCCGCCTGGAGCCGTCGCCTTTTTTTTTTTTTTTTTTAGTGCTTCACTCTAACTTTCCACATACACGAATCTTTCATACTCGTTCAAATTAATGGGGAAATTCTCGCTTTCTTGGTCCGAATAGCTCTTGCTGCTGGAAGCTCACATTATAAACAATGTGAGGATGTGAGGAGCCCTCACACCGGTGACGTCACGCGCACATCGTCTGCTACTTCCGGTAAAGGCAAGGCTTTTTTATTAGCGACCAAAAGTTGCGAACTTTATCGTCGATGTTCTCTACTAAATCCTTTCAGCAAAAATATGGCAATATCGCAAAATGATCAAGTATGACACCTAGAATGGACCTGCTATCCCCGTTTAAATAAGAAAATCTCATTTCAGTAGTAAGTGTCGAACATCATTTGAGTTACAAGTTGAGATGTTCAATAAATGCTTTAAAATGTAATATCGGAAATTATTGGTATCTGTTTCAAAAAGTAAAATGTATTACTTTTTAAAACGCTGTTGTACAGAGTGGAACCTTATAGGCACTGCCTATGCGTGCCTGCACAATTACATAATGACTACGACTTTTCACAAACACACAAGTGAATGCAAATCATACTTGTTCAACAGCCATACAGGTCACACTGAGGGTGGCCGTATAAACAACTTTAACACTGTTACAAATATGCGCCACACTGTGAACCCACACCAAACAGGAATGACAAACACATTTCGGGAGATCATCCGCACCATAACATAACAAAAACACAACAGAACAAATACCCAGAACCCCAGGGTTCTGCGGCCCCTCTCCAAGGTTTTTCATTGTCATCCCACTGGGTTGAGTTTTTCCTCGCCCTTGTGTGCGATCTGAACCGAGCCCTTTGAGATGCTTGTGATTTAGGGCTGAATAAATAAACATTGATTGACTGATTTGTGGTGAGTCCAACCTTGACCACAGCGTCGATTGCTATGTAGCGTGGCGCTTTCCATCGTTTTCACCAGACTGCATTGCAAAATGATTTATCCCCCCTTCTTCTTTCCCCTTCTTCTCACATAATCTCCACCCCTGAAATGGAGCCATACGAGTCCCTTCCCAACTGCAGTTATCAGATTTAGAGTTGAAAAAAAACAAATAAACTGAAGTTAAACAACAAGCAAATGGTTCCAACGGTGTGTAATGGCCCTTATGTTCTGTTCACACAAGCAACTTTCCAGCACTTGTGGTAAAGTAGTTACTTACCTTTGCTTCCGTCTGAAGATATAAATTCCCGCAACCACCATCACAATCAAGATGACCAGCAGGACGAGAGGCACAATAATAGCTATACTCCCTGGGAAAGACAATGAAGGGATAGATGACAATGATAAGGTTTTCTTTTTTTCCAAAACAACAATACGCTGAGTGCATGTGATGTTTTATTTACATGTTATGTAAAATACCGTATTTCCTTGAATTGCCGCAGGGCATATAGTATGCGCCTGCCTTGAATTACTGCCGGGTCAAACTCGCTTCGCAAAATAATTAGCGCATGCTTAGTATTACCGCCGGGTCAAACTCATGACGTCACGAGTGACACTTCCCCTGTCATCATTTTCAAAATGGTAGAGGCTGATTTCAATACCGGTAATTTAAAATCGCATAAAGGGAAGAAGTTTAAGAGCTATTCAGTAGGATTTAAGGTCCAAGCTTACATCACACTCACATTTTTACTGAATGCCTTTGGTAAGTGCCGGAGTGAGAAGAGGTTTTAAAATAATTAGCGCATGCGTACTTTTACCGCATGCCTTTGGTAAGCTCAGGAGTGAGAAGAGGTTTTAAATTAATTAGCGCCCAGGCGGCAATTCAAGGAAATACGGTACCTTTTTTTTTTCTATAAAGACATAAATGGTTTTGGATGAGTGGACCCAGGGATCATTTTTGAGCAACAGCTGGACCTCCAATTAACATGTGGTGAACATGCTGGGTTATGGTAGGACGGGGTCTTAGTTACTCCACGCCAGAGTAATTACCAAGACTCATCCAAGCGTAATCATACCAAAAACTAACCTCCACTCGTATTATCTGATCTGCTGCTTTTGGGCGCAGGTCTCTCACACTGCGTTCCAGCCCAGTTTGTGGAACACCTGTGCAGACGACAGCGTGATTAAACAAAACTTTAGTGACAGAGCATCGTTTTGCCTAGGGAAGAAAAAAACTATTTAAAGGGGAACATTATCACAATTTCAGAAGGGTTAAACCAATAAAAATCAGTTCCCAGTGGCTTGTTTTATTTTTCGAAGTTTTTTTCAAAATTTTACCCATCACGCAATATCCCGAAAAACGGCTTCAAAGTGCATGATTTTCACCATCGCTATATCCACCCGTTCCATTTTCTTGTGACGTCACTGCGTGACGCCAATACAAACAAAAATGGCGGATAGAACAGAAACGTACAACGACTTTAGCTCGGACTCAGACTCAGATTTCAGCGGTTTAAGCGATTCAACAGATTACGCATGTATTGAAACGGATGGTTGGAGTGTGGAGGCAGATAGCGAAAACGAAATTGAAGAAGAAACTGAAGCTATTGAGCCATATCACAACAGACAACGGCAACGAGGACGAATTTGGCGATCACCTTCTAACCAACGATTGCATCTTTTGACAACTGGTGCAACATGAATCTGTCGATTGGTATATGTTTGTTTGGCATTAAATGTGGGTGGAGGGAAAGGCTGGATGCAAATATAGCTACAAATGAGGCATACTGATGCAATATGTACATACAGCTAGCCTAAATAGCATGTTGGCCTCGATTAGCTTGCAGTCATGCTGTGCGCAAATATGTCTGATTAGCACATAAGTCAATAACATCAACAAAACTAACATTTGTGATTTCGTTGACTTTATTGTTGGAAATGTATCTGCTTTGAGTGTCGCAGGATATCCACACAACTCTGTGCCATCTCTGTCGTAGCATCGCTATCGTCGGTAGCGATGCTACGACAGAACAGAACAAACAAGGGATTTTCGCATCTTTTGACCACTGGTGCATTTTGAATCCGTCGATTGGTATGTGTTTGTTTGGCATTAAATGTGGGTGGAGGGAAAGGCTGGATGCAAATGTAGCTACAAATGAGGCTTAATGATGCGATATGTACATACAGCTAGCCTAAATAGCATGTTAGCATCGATTAGCTTGCAGTCATGATGTGCGCAAATATGTCTGATTAGCACATAAGTCAATAACATCAACAAAAGTCACCTTTGTGATTTCGTTGACTTTATCGTTGGAAATGTATCTGCTTTGAGTGTCGCGGGATATCCACTCATCTCTGTGCCATCTCTGTCGTAGCATCGCTATCGTCGGTAGCGATGCTACGACAGAACAGAACAAACAAGGGACTTTCGCATCTTTTGACCACTGGTGCAACTTGAATCCGTCGATTGGTATGTGTTTGTTTGGGTGGAGGGAAAGGCTGGATGCAAATATAGCTACAAATGAGGCATAATGATGCAATATGTACATACAGCTAGCCTAAATAGCATGAGAGCATCGATTAGCCTGCCGTGACCATTGCTATGTCTGAATAGCACACTCCACGTAAGTCAACTTGAATCCCTCCCTGTTCGTGTTGTTACAACACACCAAGGTATGGAAAACAGTCGAAAAAACGGAAAATAACAGCTGATTTGACTTGGTGTGTGTAATGTGTTTGAGAAAATGGTGGATTGCTTCCTGTTGTGACATCACGGGTGAAAAGTCATTGCTCCGACAGCGAACAATTGAAAGCTGTTTTAATCGCCAAATCCACCCTTTTAGAGTTCGGAAATCGGTTAAAAACAACATATGGTCTTTTTTTCTGCAACATCAAGGTATATATTGACGCTTACATAGGTCTGGTGATAATGTTCCCCTTTAAACAATTAAAACAAACACTATGTTGAAATAAACAAACGCGTATGCATGTTGTGTCCACAGACGGAGGGTGATATTTTATGTTGAACATGTGCTGCGTGGATAGGAGAGGGGAGGAGGGAGCGGGAAAAAAACACGTCCTCGTGTTGATTGTGTTGGAATGGCCATGACGTACAGCATGTCCCTTGTTAGCAGAGGTGAGATCCAATTTCACAGGAGTGACGCAGATGGGTTCTGTAAAGCATCAATGATCCGGCTAATGGAATTATGACATGCAATCGAAACACACTATCAGGCCACTTGTATATACATAACAATGCAGACCCGGGAAGCCACAGAAAATAATGTAATCCACACAAAAATGAATCCAGGCAACCTCCTTGAACCTGCGTTCCGATAATGAGCATCAATAACAAACGGGTGGAATTCTGCTTTCCCCCATTTCCAGGCACATGGTCCAAATATCCCGCTCGCCAACATGCACACTGTGCAGAATGCAGCCGGGATGAGAGTATGATGTACACAGGTCAGGTTTTGAGCTTTGTTGCTATGCTGGGCGAGGTCTGCATGGGATGGGTGAGCGTGACAGCATAGAGTCATGCAGCAACTCATAATGTAACAAGTGCCTCGTTCGAGTTGAGCCGGTGTGTGAATTTAGAGCTTTGCATAAGTGTTGGTCAATGAGGCTGCACGTGTTGGTGAATTATTACTAAAATTCAGCGTTACGCATTGAGTAGAGGTAGTGAATAATGCGTAGTGTATGCAAATCTTACACAGTCGTTAAAGTAGGGGCTAACAACTTGTGACAGTAAAAGCTGTAAATGTCGGGGCGTAAACGTTCCTCCGAACAAATGCCTTGCTCTTATGATAATTAAGGTCAGCGAGTACATAAAGGTTAATCATGCATTCGTGTGCCTGTTTAGCATTCATGCTTTTCTTTAAAAGGCTGTTTGATGGATTTAAATGTCATTTGTATTCACATTTCCCGGACATCTAAACATCTTTATGCATTTGTACTTAAATTCAATCAATCAATCAATGTTTTTTTATATAGTCCTATATCACAAGTGTCTCAAAGGGCTGTATAAAGGAAATTCCAATACAAGAGGTACCTCGGGATAAGAGTACGTCAGCTCACGGGGTTTTTTTTAAGACACTAGCTTCATCTCAACCAATTGGCTGCGGACGAAAATTCGGGGATCAAGCCGAGTGGCATTACACTGCAAAAAGTCAGTGTTCAAAAAAAAAAAAAGAAAAAAATAATACAAAATTAGGGGTATTTTATTTGAACTAAGTAAAATTGTCTGCCAATTTGTCAAGAAAATTTGGCTTGTCAAGACTTTCCGAAACAAGTAAAATTAGCGAACCCAAAAAATACCTTAAAGCAAGGGTCACCAACCTTTTGGAAGCCAAGAGCTACTTCTTGGGTTGTGATTAATGCGAAGGGCTACCAGTTTGATACACACTTAAATAAATTGCCAGGAATAGCCAATTTGCTAAATTTACTTTTAACTCCGTTATTATTAATAATTAATATTTATGGAAACGCTGATTATCTTAATGTAACAGGGTCAATTACGTCTTGTAAATAATGTATTTTATATTGTTTTATTATTGTTATAATTACACAAAATATGTAAGTTACATGTAAATACCTGAATATCATTTGATGTTTTGTCAATGTGGAAGCATTGTCTTGTTGTCCCTTCTACTGCAATAATAACTGTGACACCTGTCTTTTTATATGCATTGGACACGCCCTCCAACTTCCCTTTTTGTCTATGATGACGGGAGAGGTAGGTGTCATTGCGATGACAGAAAATGTTTTGTCTTGTTAAGAATTTCAACTCTTTTCTTGTTCATTATTATATTTGTGTAGGGGCTTGACAATGGCACAACGTTTTTGATGACAATTGTATTCTGTGTATTATCAAGTATGTTTTCATTTTACTTTGTATGTAAATACGCCCGCCCTTTTTGTTTACGATAACGGGAGAGGGGCTCAACGATGGCACGAAGTTTTTGATTACAATTGTATTCTGAGTATTATCAGTTAAGTGCAGTGGAGAAACCCATGGTGTCGGTTGTCTTCCATAAATCACACACAACGCAGAGGAAAAGACCACCGGTTACACTAATGATTTCTCACAATAAATATATATTTTTGATGACATGTTTTAAATAGGTTAAAATCCGATCTGCACTTTGTTAGAATATATAACAAATTGGACCAAGCTATATTTGAACAAAGACACATCATTATTTCTTTTCGATTTTCCAGAACAACAATTTTAAAATAAATTAAATAGACTTTGAAATAAAATTTAAAATTGATTCTACAGATTTTCTGGATTTGCCAGAATATATTTTTTTAATTTTTAATCATAATAAATTTGAAGAAATATTTCACAAATATTCTTCATCAAAAAAGCAAAAGCTAAAATAAAGAATTAAATTAAAATGTATTTATTATTCTTAACAATTAAAAAAAAAAAAAACTTGAACATTGATTTTAATTGTCAGGAAAGAAGAGGAAGGAATTTAAAAGGTAAAAATGTATGTGTTTAAATATCCTGAAATCTTTTTTAAGGTTGTATTTTTTCTCTAAAAAGTGTCTTTCTGAAAGTTATAAGAAGGAAAATAAAAAAATAAATGAATGTATTTAAACAAGTGAAGACCAAGTCTTTAAAATATTTTCTTGGATTTTCAAATTCTATTTGAGTTTTGTCCCTCTGAGAATTAAAAATGTCGAGCAAAGCGAGATCAGCTTGCTAGTAAATAAATACAATTTAAAAAAATAGAGGCAGCTCACTGGTAAGTGCTGCTATTTTAGCTATTTTTAGAACAGGTCAGCAGGCGACTCATCTGTTTCTTACGGGCTACCCGGTGCCCGCGGGCAATACGTTGGTGACCCCTGCCTTAAAGTAAGTATAATCTCACTAAAAACAAGTGCATTTTTCTGGGTAGAAAAAAAAAGACCTTAAATATGTGGAAAAATATTCTTAAATTAAGTAAATGCTAGTGCCATTATCTTGACATAATGACATGCGCTCGGCATCATGATTTTTTTTTTTTTCATGCTTGAAATAAGAAATTATTACTTTAAAATAGTAGTTTTATACTTGTGAGTGTTGATGACAAAGCGTTGCATCAGTTGATATTCTAGTTTCAAGCATGTTTTACTCAATATAGGTCATAAAATCTCAGCAACAAGCTATAATATCTTACTGAGATCATTTAGGACCCAAACCCTTAAAACAAGTAAAACACTCTAACATAAAATCTGCATAGTGAGAATAATTATCTTATCAGACAAAAAATAAGCAAATATCACCCTTATTTGAGATATTTAATCTTACTTAGATTTCAGTTTTTGCAGTGTAGTTAGCATGGCGAATGCCACAGTGAACCCAGTAAGATTCTACCAATAAGTCCAGTTTTACGTGCTCGCATTACCTGATAGCTCGATAATGTATAACCCATGGAAAAAATGATGGAATCACCAGTGTTGGAGGATGTTCATTCAGTGGTTTAATTTTGGAGAAAAAAAAAGCAAATAAAAGAAACAACACTAAAATGGCAACTTTCTGGCTTTAAACCTGCTCAGTGGCTCGGTGGAGTGTCTTTCCCTGAGTCATACCAAAGACTATAAAAATAGGACCCATTGCCTCCCTGCTCGGCACACAGCATCAAGGGTTGGAATTGGGTGGGTTAAATCGCCAAATTGATTCCCGAGCGCGGCCACCGCCACTGCTCACTGCTCCCCTCACCTCCCAGTCTCAATGATAGTCACCACACCTACTGTGTGTGTGACTATCATTGGGACTTTAACTTTAAGAAACACTAAGCTAACTCATGAAAACAAATTGCAGTAGTCAGTAACAGTTTAAATTTGAGATCAAGCAAAGTAAAACAAACACTCATTTTGAGGTGAAAATCTAAAACAAACAAAAACACTAAAACACACCACTAGCACTTTGTTGCACCACCTCGGGTTTTTATAACAGCTTGCAGTCTGTGAGGCATGGATTTAACGAGGGACGAATAGTACTTTTCATCAATCTTGCTTCAACATTCTATGGTTGGTTGTCATAGACAATTTTCTTCCATTCCCACCACACATTTGGATCAAGATTGGGATAATTTGCCGGACATGACATTGACCTAGTGTATTTTTTCTTCAAAAAAAGATTTTTGACAGTTTTTGCAAATGTCAAGATTCATTATCATCTTATAAAACTAGGTCATCATCCCCAAACATCCTTTCCATTGACGGAAAAAGAGATGTGTCCAACGTATTCAACATATAATGCCATTACCCTGACATGCAGCCTCTTATAACTAATGGCTGTTGAAATGTGTATGTTTTCTTCAGGCAGTCGTCTTCATAAATCACCAAACAAAAGTACCAAATTTGCGATTTTCGTCGTTGAATATATAATAACACCAATAGTCAATGGTTGTTTTCCTTAGCCCAGTGGTTCTCAACCTTTTTTCAGTGATGTTCCCCCTGTTAACATTTTTTTAATTCAAGTACCCCCTAATCAGAGCAAAGCATTTTTGGTTGAAAAAAAGAGATAAAGAAGTAAAATACAGCACTATGTCATCAGTTTCTGATTTATTAAATTGTATAACAGTGCAAAATATTGCTCATTTGTAGTGGTCTTTCTTGAACTATTTGGAAAAAAAGTTATAAAAATAACTAAATACTTGTTGAAAAATAAACAAGTGATTCAATTATAAATAAAGATTTCTACACATAGAAGTAATCATTAACTTAAAGTGCCCTCTTTGGGGATTGTAATAGGGATCCATCTGGATTCATCAACTTAATTTTAAACATCTCTTCACAAAAAAAAAAAAAAATTAACATCAATATTTATGGAACATGTCCACAAAAAATCTAGCTGTCAACACTGAATATTGCATTGTTGCATTTCTTTTCACAGTTTATGAACTTACATTCATATTTTGTTGAAGTATTATTCGATAAATATATTTCTAAACACGTTTTTGAATTGTTAGTATTTTTAGAATATTTTTTTTAAATTTCACGCACCCCTTGGCATACCTTCAAGTACCCCCAGGGGTACGCGTACCCCCATTTGACAACCACTGCCTTAGCCCATTGTAACATTGTTATTATGATTAAGTGTTAAGGACAGATTTGTATTTGTATCTGTATTGGTATATGGTTTCTTATAGTTCGATCACAAACAGTGACTCCACCCATCCATCAATTTTCTACCGCTTATTCCCTTTTGGGGTTGCGGGGGGCGCTGGCGCCTATCTCAGCTACAATCGGGCGGGAGGCGGGGTACACCCAGGACAAGTCGCCACCTCATCGCAGGGCCAACACAGATAGACAGTAAACTTTTTCCGACAATTTTTTTCTTAAATTGTTTTGCTGTGCATTTTCGTTCAGTTTTATGTGTCGACGCTTTGATGTTTTCCTTCATCTAACAATATTTCTGCTTTTTACAACCTTCCCATGTTGTTAGTACTTGGTCCAAATTAACTGTGAACAGTCAGCATCTTTTGCAACTAGAGATGTATGTCGTTAAGATTTTATCGATACGATACTCTTATCGATATTTGTTGTCAATACCGGTATTTATCGGTACTCTTATTGGTTCTATATAATTTGTGGATATAAAGTTTTGGAAAAATTATTATTTTTTTTTGCAGTTTATTATTATTACATGATGTACCATCTCACAGCAGGAAGTCTTTAATCAACACCTGCTCGCAAAATCTGAAAAAAGTCACTTATGTTTGCTAATATAGTTGTTATGTCATCATCTTGTAAAGAGCACACCGATCCATCACTGTGTTTCTATTCATTACAATCACACTCAGCGGAAATATCATAGGGACGGCGTGGCGCAGTTCACAGAGTGGCTGTGCCAGCAACCTGGGTTCCTGGTTCGATCCCCACCTTCTACCAACCTAGTCACGTCCGTTGTGTCCTTGAGCAAGACACTTCAACCCTTGCTCCTGATGGGTCGTGGTTAGCGCCTTACATGGCAGCCCCCGCCATCAGTGTGTGTGAATGGGTGAATGTGGAAATAGTGTCAAAGCGCTTTGAGTACCTTCAAGGTAGAAAAGCGCTATACAAGTGTAGCCCATTTACCATTTATTTATGCACTCATGTACAAAGTACAAACCTTGTAAATGACATACATTATTGTTGAAGGATGCTGATATGTTTAAAGGGGAACATTATCACAATTTCAAAAGGGTTAAAAACCATAAAAATCAGTTCCCAGTGGCCTGTTGTATTTTTTGAAGTTTTTTTCAAAATTTTACCAGTCCCCGAATATCCCTAAAAAAAGCTAAAAAGTGCTTGATTTTCGCTATTTGCGATGCGACTATCCATTTCCTTGTGTCGTCACACAGTGCTGCCAATGTAAACAAACAACGGTGAATACCACAGCAAGATATAGTGACATTAGCTCGGATTCAGACTCGGATTTCAGCGACTTAAGCGATTTAACAGATTACGTATGTACTGAAACGGATGGTTGGAGTATGAAAGTATTGACGAAAAAACTGAAGCTATTGAGCGAATTGACGCTATTCATAGCCATAGCATGGCCGAATAGCTGCATTAGCATCGCCGGTAAAATGTGCGGACCAAACGATCGGGACTTTCGCATCTCGTGAAACTGGAGCAACTTAAATCCTTCGATTGGTAAGTGTTTTTTTCGGATTAAATGTGGGTGGAAGTAAACGTAATATAGTTGTAAATGCATCTGCAGGTTATCCATACATCTCTGTGCCATGTCTGCTTTAGCACCGCCGGTAAATAGCATGTTAGCGTCGATTAGCGTAGCATGTTAGCATCGATTAGCTGGCAGTCACGCCGCAACCAAATATGTATGATTAGCACATAAGTCAACATCAACAAAACTCACCTTTGTGATTTTGTTGAATTTATCGTTGCAAATGCATCTGCAGGTTATCCATACATCTCTGTGCCTCAAATGTGGAGACACTTTGGCACATTCAATAGGGGTCTGGCGGAAGACACTTTCGCATCTTCGGGCCAGTGGTGCAACTTGAATCCCTGCCTGTTAGTGTTGTTACACCCTCCGACAAAACACCGATGAGGCATGATGTCTCCAAAGTTCCAAAAAATAGTCGAAAAAACGGAAAATAACAGAGCTGAGACCCGGTGTTTTTAATGTGTTTAAAATGAAAATGGCGGCAGTATTACCTCGGAGACGTCACGTTCTGACGTCATCGCAAAAAGAGCGATGAACAGAAAGGCGTTTGATTCGCCAAAATTCACCCATTTAGAGTTCGGAAATCGTTTAAAAAAAATGTTTCTTTTTTCTGCACCATCAAGGTATATATTGACGCTTACATAGGTCTGGTGATAATGTTCCCCTTTAAGAGTTCTTCCTTTTTACATGGCCATGTTGAGAGTAGCCAGTTCTTTTCCTTTGTGTTTTCTACCAGTCTCTGTGTTTTCGGATCCCATCTTAGGGTCGTAAACCATCAGAATGTGAAGCAAACCCCCCACGTCTCTCTCACCTTATGGTGTTGAGAGGAGGGGGGAAGAGTGTGTTTTTCCCTCGGAATGCCAGATCAACTAGAGCTGCCCATATGAATGTATCGGTTAAGTTGACCTCCTAAAGCTTTAGTAAAACTTGAAAATATTCCAATTCTGTCTCGATGGTCCTTCTTACTCAGCATATATGTCATCAAAAGAACTTGGGATTGACCAGTGATTTAGATATCCCTGGGAGGACGAACTGGTCCGACGCAACAATATATATTACAAATAAATACAATCAATCAGCATGTTGTGTGAGTATGCATTTTGTAACAATAGCATTTGTTTTGTATTTGTGTTGCACACGAATGTATTTGAGTGACGGACCGGAATGTGACAGCTCCTTACCTCTGCATGTGTCTGTGTTGTGTAAACAATACAAATAAAAAGACTTGGTGATCAAGTGTAATGTTCAATTGTCCAGTTGTACAGTGAAGAGACAGGACTAACAAACACATTTAAAGGGGAACATTATCACAATTTCAAAAGGGTTAAAAACAATAAAAATCAGTTCCCAGTGGCTTGTTGTATTTTTTGAAGTTTTCTTCAAAATTTTACCGGTCCCGGAATATCCCTAAATAAAGCTTTAAAGTGCCTTATTTTCGCTATCTTCGAAACCACTTTATTTCCCTGTGATGTCATACAGGGCTGCCAATATAAACAACATGGAGATTACCACAGCAAGATTTAGCGACATTAGCTTGGATTCAGACTCGGATTTCAGCGGCTTAAGCGATTCAACAGATTACGCATGTATTGAAACAGATGGTCGGAGTATGGAGGCAGATAGCGAAAACGAAATTGAAGAAGAAATTGAAGCTATTGAGCGAATAGCTATTGACGCTATTTGGCCATAACGTGGGTGTACCTAATGAAGTGGCCCATAGCATGGCTGCCTTATTAGCATCGCCGGTAAAATGTGCGGACCAAACGTCAGGACTTTCGCATCTTGTGACACTGGAGCAACTTAAATCCGTCGATTAGTAAGTGTTTGTTTCGCATTATATGTGGGTATCTAGTTTAAAATGTACATACAGCTAGCGTAAATAGCATGTTAGCATCGATTACCGTAGCATGTTAGCATCGATTAGCTGGCAGTCATGCCGTGACCAAATATGTCTGATTAGCACATAAGCCAACAACATCAACAAAACTCACCTTTGTGATTTCGTTGACTTAATCGTTGCAAATGCATCTGCAGCTTATCCATACATCTCTGTGCCATGTCTGTCTTAGCATCGCCGGTCAAATGTGAAGACACTTTGGTACATTCAGTGGGGGTCTGGCGGCAGATTTCTTGCCAGTGGTGCAACTTGAATCCCTCCCTGTTAGTGTTGTTACACCCTCCGACAACACACCGACGAGGCATGAGGTCTCCAACGTTCCAAAAAATAGTCGAAAAAACGGAAAATAACAGAGCTGAGACCCGGTGTTTGTAATGTGAAAATGAATATGGCGGGTGTATTACCCCGGTGGCGTCACGTTCTGACGTCATCGCTAAAAGACCGATAAACAGAAAGGCGTTTATTTCGCCAAAATTCGCCCATTTAGAGTTTGGAAATCGGTTAAAAAAATACATGGTCTTTTTTCTGCAACATCAAGGTATATATTGACGCTTGCATAGGTTTGGTGATAATGTTCCCCTTTAAGCAAGGTGTCTGTTAAAGCCGTGTCGCAAATGCGCCACATTAGAGTAATGTCAGACGGCGACTATGGACCTGTCAGCGGATTTTTTTTTTTTTGCGTCAAAGCAACTTTCTGGATTATTTTAACGTATTTGAGTGGATTATTATTATCCTGTGGATTAATGGATCGCTATGAGGACGGTTGATGAAGCGCGGTAGTGGCGGTCGTGACTTAAGTGTCGTTCACTTGAAATTGTGTAGCTCTTGCTAGCGTGTGAGAATTTGGAGGATGAATTGTGGTGTTGTTTCTTATTTGCAATTGTTACAAGCTGATTTGTTATGTGTATACAGTACCAGCTGAACAAAATGTCAGCGAGTCATAATAATTGACCTGCTCAGTGGCCTAGTGGTTAGAGTGTCCGCCCTGAGACCATACCAAAGACTATAAAAATGGGACCCTTTATGTCCCTGCTTGGCACTCTGCATCAAGGGTTGGAATTGGGGGTTAAATCACCAAAATTATTCCGAGCCGTGGCCGCTGTTGCTGCTCACTGCTCCCCTTACCTCCCACTGCGTGAACAAGGGGATGCGGAGGACACATTTCACCACACCTAGTGTGTGTGACAATTATTGGTACTTTAACTTTACCACTGTCAGCTGGATTTAAAAAAACTTGACATCAGTACCGTTAGTCTAGAATCTTCACGGTCTACGAGGATCGACCCGATTGGGAGCCCATCCATCCATTTCCTACCGCTTATTCCCTTTGGGGTTGCGGGGGGCGCTTGTGCCTATCTCAGCTACAATCGGGCGGAAGGCGGTGTACATCCTGGACAAGTCTCCATCTCATCGCAGGGCCACCACAGATAGACAGACAACATTCACACTCACATTCACACACTAGGGCCAATTTAGTGTTGCCAATCAACCTATCCCCAGGTGCATGTCTTTGGAAGTGGGAGGAAGCCGGAGTACCCGGAGGGAACCCACGCAGTCACGGGGAGAACATGCAAACTCCACACAGAAAGATCCCGAGCCCGGGATTGAACCCAGGACTTTGTTGGGTCTGCTCCTGTCTCTGGCCATGCTCCCTCCACCCCAGCGGACGATGGCGTGGAACACCGCAGAGGCCACCACAGTGTATATGTTTCTTTGACATTTTAGTCATAGCTGTATGTAGAAATGGCTGGTTGTATCCGCTGCTTTAATGTCTTTAATGTCCTTTGTGTTCTTTGATGTTTGATTTTTCCCTCTTACACACATGTGAGAGGGATGTGTACTATGGCTATGAGTTGTTGTTTTTTTCCCTTGGCCTCAGTCCGGACCCCCTCTCCAGGGCCCAGGCTTAGACCAATTTTTTATTTTATTTTATTTTAATCTTCTATTTTTTTATCTCATTCCCCCCTTGTTTACCTGTATCTCACCATTTATAGTAAGGGGCGCTGGAAGTCGGCAGACCAGTCAGCGATCCTGTTCTGTCCCCCTGCAATGTTTGTCTGATCTTGAATGGGATTGTGCTGAAAATGTTAATTTTCCTGAAGGAACTCTCCTGAAGGAATAAATAAAGTACTATCTAATCTAATCTAATCTAATCTTATCTATTCAGGACCTTCGTATTGCGAGGCAGACGCACGAACCCCTCTTCCACTGTGCTGCCCCCGATTAGGAACTGGTACTAAAAAATACCGGTACTCGGTATACATCTCTATAAGCAACATTGCAAGATGATTTACATTCTTGAAGAAGGTTGAAAATCCTCTCCCTTGTTTCAAATTACATCCCTCCTGTCAGAGCCATGATTCATGTCAATCCACCTGATGCAACAGCTCTCCAGGATGTGAAGACTCCTTAACTGCAGAGTAATGAACAGGTTTATTCTGATGCAGGTAAGGAAAGACAAATTTAGGATTTAGGATTTTTTGTGTGTGTTTCTGGCAGCCAGAATGTTACCATTTGAAATGACAAGTTTTGTGTCATGTCTGCTTTAGCAACTGAAAGAACATCCTCGATGTCTGGTGATTCCATATTATTTTCCAGGAGTGGTAGTCATCACCGCCAGCCAAAATAATACAAACATACAAAATAATATCTAAATGGTGTCACGCCTATGGATCATGTTTTGGTCATGTTATGTTTTGTTTTTTGGACACTCAGTTCTGTTTTGCACTTTTCGTCTCCATGCCAACTCTTTGATTTTCACCTTACCCTCAAGTCATGTCCTGTCTTCAGCCCTCACACCTGTTTGCAATGATCACAGTTATTATTTAAGCCACAGTTACCAGGTAGTCAGTCTGGCAACTTCCCACATTCCCACGACCTACCTTCAGATCCCGCATATTCCTATCTGCTTCATGCCACGTTATGCTGTTCGTTTTGTCCACGCCACGCAAGTTCGTGTTTATAGTTAGCAGCCTTTGATAGATAGATAGATAGTACTTTATTGATTCCTTCAGGAGAGTTCCTTCAGGAAAATTAAAATACTAGTCTTTTGTTTTTTCATTAGCCAAGTTTGTTTTCCGCACTTGTGCGCGCCCTGATCATTGCAAACAGGTGTGAGGACTGAAGACAGGGGCGTGACTTGAGGGCAAGGTGAAAATCAAAGAGTTGGCATGGAGACGAAAACAAACCAGAAAGTGCAAAACAGAACTGAGTGTCCAAAAAACAAAACATAACATGACCAAAACAAGATCCGTAGGTGTGACAAATGGTTAACATTTATCCATGAAAATATGAGGAAACTGCGTTAGACGGAGAAGTAGCTCAAAGGAAACACCGTAGAAGTCCATTCTCCAAGCTAATTGATGTAAATATTTTTTACATTACTTCATAAAACTACTGTAGTTGTTTATATTACATTATATTGTATTGTGTTTTTTTTTTAATACAATTGTATCCAAAACTTTGATGGATGTTCAAATAGTGGTGTTTGATGGGCAAACCATAAATTAAATGTATTTTAAAATCCTATCCCGAGGTACCACTATACTATTACACTTAAAAAGGGAAACCCCACAAATGTACTGTTGCACATTCTGGTAACAGCAAAAAAACTTTAAATAAATGCTATAAAGCTAGATTGCTGCATGCTCCATGCTGCAGCTTGGGAATGTTGCAAAAACACCGTAGCAATAAATAGTAGCAAGCATTCACTGGAACCGTATGTACAGTATGTATTGTCTTTCCAAGTTGTGAGCACTTATTACATGAAAAGTTACTACAAGGTGGCAAAGAGAGCCCATCTACTGGACAGGCTACGTAATGGAGCCGGATGGAGTTGAGTGAGGCGTCAACAAAGAGGGTGAGAGGGGCTCTGAATACAGCCAGAGAGGTGACCTACTTGCAGCGTGGTTTGTTATGAGCTGTTAATGTGCACATCCCCTCATTCTGACAGAAGTAATCGCAGGGGTTGGCCAGCTCATCACAACGTTGGTTCTTGAAACCTGATGTACAGCTGCAAAACATTGTGTTGGGAGTGATAACACGGCCTTTAAAAAAGGTAGACTGTTGACCTTTTGGTTGCATGTTGGCTGGAGTTCAAATTGTAAGCCTTCATCAGGTAAAAAATGAATTGCATTGAGTCATTTATATTTGTCACATTGAAATACTAGTTCTATTAACCTCTTAAGGCCCAAATTGTTTGTTTACATGTTTTTTTTATTTCTCTTTGCTATTTGGGCTTATTGGACCCAAATTAGAATAAAAACTGAGAATCATCTTTTGACATATATACTTAGTCCATAAGTACACAGATGTGCACTTCATGTTTAGTGACATGCTAATTATTATTTTCGCACTTTTTTTTTTTTACAAAATTCCATTGTATGTTGTACTCTTCTGACACTACCAGATGGCAGTATAAGTGTCCACACAAGTGGCCATAAGACCCCAATTCAGCAGAGTACACAATTTTGAAAATAAGAGCTAAAAGGTGATGTCCACGCATGTGGCCACTAAGCCTTCACAGCAGGCCTGGGCAATTATTTTCTACAGGGGGCCAGATTTAGATTAAAAACTTGTGTCTGGGGGCCTGTATATCTATTTTTAGGAACGCAAATACAAAACCTCACAATAATGATTGAAAGCTAAAAACGTTATGACGGACCGCCTTAACAAACTGAATGGAATTTGACATTTTTTTTACTGAATGAGAAACCCAGGATGTACATGAAAATAAAGAATGTGGGGTTTGCAATATTAACTATGAAGGATAAAACACTGAATATCGACAACATATTTTACAATCAAGCGAAACACAACCAAAATGCAACAAACATAATGAAATATGAACGCCAAAGGTGAAAAAAAAAACCCACCTACAATTTGAGATATCACATAGTGACCAAAGTAACTAATTAGATGACCATAGTAATGAGTATATCATGTAGATTCTAAGTATTGAAATACTTAGTATAGTTGAAGACTTATGGTCATTAGAAAACATATCATAATGGCAGCTACACTTTCCAGCTTAAAGATCTAAAACAACTATTTGGGAATGTCCAGCGGGCCCGATTGTAAAGCTCAGTGGGCCGCATTTGGCCCCCGGGCCTTAATTTGCCTAGGTCTGCTTTAATGGTTTTAACACAGAACCACTATGTTACTTTCACAATAAGGGGAAATCTGAAATTATATTAGCTATTAAGAATTTAAGGGGCTGCACTTTTATTTGGAATTTAGAATTGTTCACTGAGAGAGAAATACATGTATTTTCTTTGCATTCTAAAGATAAAAAAACACTCAAATGGGAGCAATTCATTCTGCCTCTAGGTCACTTAAAAAAACGCATCCAAAAACCGCGAACAAAACTAAATTTACATTCCGTAACCTATATAATAATCAAACTTTGTTTTTCTAAGAGAGAACACCAAAATGCCAAGGCATTTGCCGCTTAATGGATTTTGAGTTTTTAATACACGACACAAAGTGATAGGACACAAATATTTACTGATTGAAAAACATCAGCAATCATACTACGCAGTATCTGTAAAGTATCATCCCGCATTTCATGTTTTGTTTGCAGACGGCTAGCTGGACAGTGTGTGTGTACAACAAGCATGACGGGCTGCATGATCAATAATATATTGACTCTGTCGATATATGGTTGTGGGTTTGGTCAAGCTGGTCGGGGACAATTTTTTGTAGCGTGCATCGATAACCAAACATTGTGTGCCTTAGTTCAGCAGAAGCACATTTCTGTCGAGATACTCCAGCTTAGCAAGCTTCACATTTACGCTGAGTAATGACGTTCCTTTGTTGCTGGAACCAGAACCCTTGCATTTGTTGCCGGAAGTAGAATTAATTGCCTTTGTTGACGGAAGTAAGAACACTCGCCTTTGTTGCCGGAAGTAGAAACACTCGCCTTTGTTGCTGGAAGTAGAATCGCTCGCCTTTGTTGCCGGAAGTAGAAGCACTCGCCTTTGTTGCCGGAAGTAGAAACACTCGCCTTTATTGACCGAAGTAGAAACACTCGCCTTTATTGACCGAAGTAAAAACACTTGCCTTTATTGATGGAAGTAGAAACACTCGCATTTGTTGATGAAAGGAACAACACTCGCCTTTGTTATCATAAATTAAAAGCCAGGTCTTTGTTGACGGAAGTAGAAACATTTGCCTTTGTTGCAGGAAGTATGAACACTCGTCTTTTGTTTGCAGAAGTCGAAACACTTGTTTTTGCCTTTGTTGATGGAAGCCAGAGCACTCGCGTTTGTTGTCATAAAAAGTAGGAACACTCGCCTTTGTTGCTGGAAGTAGGAATACTCGTTTATTTTGACCGAAGTAGAAACACTCGCCTTTGTTGACCGAAGTAAGAACACTCGCCTTTGTTGCTAGAAGTAGGAACACTGGTTTTTGTTGACCAAAGTAGAAACACTCGCCTTTGTTGACCGAAGTAAGAACACTCGCCTTTGTTGCTGGAAGTAGGAACACTGTTTTTTCTTGACCAAAGTAGAAACACTCGCCTTTGTTGACCGAAGTAAGAACACTCGCCTTTGTTGCTAGAAGTAGGAACACTGGTTTTTGTTGACCAAAGTAGAAACACTCGCCTTTGTTGACCGAAGTAAGAACACTCGCCTTTGTTGCTAGAAGTAGGAACACTGTTTTTTGTTGACCAAAGTAGAAACACTCGCCTTTGTTGACCGAAGTAAGAACACTCGCCTTTGTTGCTGGAAGTAGGAACACTGTTTTTTGTTGACCAAAGTAGAAACACTCGCCTTTGTTGACCGAAGTAGGAACACTCGCCTTTGTTGACCGAAGTAGAAACACTCGCCTTTGTTGACCGAAGTAGGAACACTCATCTTTGTTGACCGAAGTAGGCAGGAACACCCATCTTTGTTGACCGAAGTATGCAGGAAAGCTCGCCTTTGTTGACCGAAGTAGGCAGGAACGCTCGCTTTTGTTGACCGAATTAGGAACACTCGCCTTTATTGACCGAAGTAAAAACACTTGCCTTTATTGATGGAAGTAGAAACACTCGCATTTATTGATGAAAGTGTTGATGAAAGGAACAACACTCGCCTTTGTTATCATAAATTAAAAGCAAGGTCTTTGTTGACGGAAGTAGAAACATTTGCCTTTGTTGCAGGAAGTATGAACACTCGTCTTTTGTTTCCAGAAGTCGAAACACTTGTTTTTGCCTTTGTTGATGGAAGCCAGAGCACTCGCGTTTGTTGTCATAAAAAGTAGGAACACTCGCCTTTGTTGCTGGAAGTAGGAACACTCGTTTATTTTGACCGAAGTAGAAACACTCGCCTTTGTTGACCGAAGTAAGAACACTCGCCTTTGTTGCTAGAAGTAGGAACACTGGTTTTTGTTGACCAAAGTAGAAACACTCGCCTTTGTTGACCGAAGTAAGAACACTCGCCTTTGTTGCTGGAAGTAGGAACACTGTTTTTTCTTGACCAAAGTAGAAACACTCGCCTTTGTTGACCGAAGTAAGAACACTCGCCTTTGTTGCTAGAAGTAGGAACACTGTTTTTTGTTGACCAAAGTAGAAACACTCGCCTTTGTTGACCGAAGTAAGAACACTCGCCTTTGTTGCTAGAAGTAGGAACACTGGTTTTTGTTAACCAAAGTAGAAACACTCGCCTTTGTTGACCGAAGTAAGAACACTCGCCTTTGTTGCTAGAAGTAGGAACACTGTTTTTTGTTGACCAAAGTAGAAACACTCGCCTTTGTTGACCGAAGTAAGAACACTCGCCTTTGTTGCTGGAAGTAGGAACACTGGTTTTTGTTGACCAAAGTAGAAACACTCGCCTTTGTTGACCGAAGTAGGAACACTCGCCTTTGTTGACCAAAGTAGAAACACTCGCCTTTGTTGACCGAAGTAGGAACACTCATCTTTGTTGACCGAAGTAGGCAGGAACACCCATCTTTGTTGACCGAAGTATGCAGGAAAGCTCGCCTTTGTTGACCGAAGTAGGCAGGAACGCTCGCTTTTGTTGACCGAATTAGGAACACTCGCCTTTGTTGACCGAATTAGGAACACTCGCCTTTGTTGACCGAATTAGGAACACTCGCCTTTGTTGACCGAAGTAGAAACACTCGCCTTTGTTGACCGAAGTAGAAACACTCGTCTTTATTGGCAGAAGTAGAAACACTCATCTTTATTGACGGACGTAGAAACACTGGTCTTTATTGACTGACGTAAAAAACACTCGCCTTTATTGACGGACGTAAAAACACTCATCTTTATTGAGAGACATAGAAACACTCGTCTTTATTGACGGACCTAGAAAAGCTCGTCTTTGACGGACGTAGAAACACTCGTCTTTAATGACGGAAGTAGAAACACTCGTCTTTGACAGAAGTAGAAACACTCGTCTTCATTGACAGAAGTAGAAACACATCTTTATTGACGGAAGTAGAAACACTGGTCTTTATTGACGTACGTAGAAACACTCGTCTTCATTGATGGAAGTAGAAGCACTATTCTTTATTGTCGTAAGTAGTGTGAAGTGAAGTGAATTATATTTATATAGCGCTTTTCTCTAGTGACTCACAGCGCTTTACATAGTGAAACCCAATATCTAAGTTACATTTAAACCAGTGTGGGTGGCACTGGGAGCAGGTGGGTAAAGTGTCTTGTCCAAGGACACAACGGCAGTGACTAGGATGGCGGAAGCGAGACTCGAACCTGCAACCCTCAAGTTGCTGGCACGGCACGGCCACTCTACCAACCGAGCTATACCGCCCCAGTAGAAACACTCGTCTTTATTGACGGAAGTAGACATACTCATCTTTATTGATGGACATAGAAACACTCGTCTTTATTGATGGACGCACAAACACTCGTCTTTGAAGGACGTGGAAACACTCGTCTTTGACGAACGTAGAAACACTAGTTTTTGACAGATGCAGAAACTCTCGTCTTTATTGACGGAAGTACAAACACTCGTCTTCATTGATGGAAGTAGAAACACTTGTCTTCATTGACAGAAGTCGAAACACTCATATTCATTGATGGAAGTAGAAACACTTGTCTTTTTTGACGGATGTAGAAACGTCTTTATTGACGGACATAGAAACACTCGTCTTTGACGGACGTAGAAACACTCGTCTTTATTGACGGAAGTAGGAACACTCGCATTTGTTGAACGTAGTAGGAACATTCGCCTTTGATGACCGAAGTAGAAACACTCGTCTTTATTGACGGAAGTAGAAACACTCGTCTTTATTGGCAGAAGTAGAAACACTCATCTTTACTGACGGACGTAAAAAACACTTGTCTTTATTGACGGAAGTAAAAACACTCGTCTTTATTGACGGAAGTAGAAACACTCATCTTTATTGACGGACGTAAAAACAGTCGTCTTTATTGCCGGACGTAAAAACACTCGTCTTTATTGAGAGACGTAGAAACATTCGTCTTTGACGGACGTAGAAACACTTGTCTTTATTGACGGAAGTAGAAACACCCATCTTTAACGGAAGTAGACACACTCGTCGTCATTGACGGAAGTAGAAACACGTCTTTATTGACGGAAGTAGAAACACTCGTCTTCATTGACGGAAGTAAAAACACTTTTTTTTTTGGACGGAAGAAGAAACACTCGCATTTGTTGACGAAAGGAAGAATACTCGCCTTTGTTACCGTAAGAAAACCACACATATTTGTTGACGTGAGTAGAAATACTCGCTTTTCTTGCAGGATGTATAAACACTCGCCTTTGTTGCCGGAAATAAGAACACTCGTCTTTGTTGCTAGAAGTAGAAACACTCGCATTTGCTTATTTGATAGAAGCAAGGGCACTTGTCTTTTTTGCCATAAGTAGGAACATTCGCCTTTGTTGACAGAGGTAGAAACTTTCGCCGTTGTTGCTAGCTCTGAGAAGTGAAATCGATGTGCCCAGGAAAATGAGTTTTGCCCGTGCTTAAAATCTCCAAATACAGTACATATCCTTATGAATGTGTCTTGTCTACATTATTTATATACTTACAACATGAATATAAAATGTTGATAGTAGTATTTGAAGAGGTTTGAAAGGGCTTTTAAGGTAACACAGGGAACTTCCATTAGCCCCAACTTACGAGGGTTTTTAAAAAAATGTTTTCAATCTTTAGAATGCAAAAAAACCCAAACATCTGTATTGTTATCGCTCGTAATGATTGTGAACAATAGGCAAAGTTCCAAAGAAGGTGCAGTTCCCCTTTAAGGCCATGTGCAGATCAAACAATACTGTTGTTAATATTACCACTGTGATAAAAATTGTAGGCAGCATTAAAAGTTTGTGTAAGAAAATGTACTGTCCTACTTGAAACACAGTAAACTCTTTCAGTGTAGAATAAACCATATTATTGATGAACACAACACAACAAAACAAACCACAAATGATAATACGATGAAATACAGACACACGTTTTCAATTTGAAAATCATCATTTAACAATACAATGAACCATTCTTAAACTTAAATGTTACCAATGCAGCAAAAATACATCACTTTAAAAAGTATGTAAGACAAAAAATGCCAATAAAATATATTTGCATATACAGTTTGGGATGTACTGTATGTACATTATTCTGAGTAAAATACATCAGTATAAATCAAGGATGGAGAGTTGCTCTGATTAAAACGTGTGGGGCAGACCTTGGCAAGGTGAGGCCCGGGGGACCCATTAAGCTTTTCAATCTGGCCCGTCGGACATTCCCAAATAATTGTTTTCGATCTTTAAGATGGAAACTGAAGCTGCCATGATGATGTGCAGTCATGTTATTAAATGACCATAAGTCTTGAACTATACAAAGTATTTCAATGGTGGGAATCTCCGCTTTTGCATGATATACTAGTTATTATGGTAATCTAATTAGTTTCTATGGTAATCTAATTAGTTGCTATGGTAATCTAAGTCACAGCAGCTCAGACGAGGCACCAAGCAGTGTGGGTAGGGAGCGTTTCCACAGAGTGTCAGCCTGAAATGCGGGTGTCAGAGAGACAGACGGAAGGAGATTTTTAAGACAAAGTTTTAAAGCTGAGTGATATAGCAGATATACCAGATATACCCTACGCGTTCATATTTCGTGGTGTTTGTTGCATATTTGTTGCGTTTCGCTTGATTGAAAAATATGTTGATCGAGAGGGTAGGTGACGTTCATATGTTGTCAATATTCAGCGTTTTATCATTCATAGTTAATATTGTAAATCCCACATTCTTTATCTTCATGTACGTTCTGGGTGCCTCATTCAGTGAAAACATTTTAAAATCCATCCCGTTTTTTTTAAGGCGCTCTGTCATAACCTTTTTCACAATCAATCAGACATTATCGTGAAGTTTTGTATTAGTGTTCTTAAAAATATATATACCAGCCACCCGGACACATTGTTGTCTCTAAATTTGGCCCCCCTGAGTCAAAATAATTGCCCAGGCCTGGTGTGGGTGGGGTCAAGTGAAATGTGGGAGTAGTGCCGGTAGAAAAGTGTGAATGCTGTAGGAAAAGAACACTCGTGAATACATTCTGAAAAACCCTAAAAGCATTGAATTTTGAATGAAAGAAAACTGCCTATTTTGAGCTCCTTTCAGTCATGCCTGTAAATACAGTTGTCTGATGAAGAAAGTTAGCGACAGGTACTCTAAAACATGACAGATTAATACCTGCTGAGCTACAATCACGTGTTGCTGTGCAAAAAAAAAAAAAAAAAAAAGCATCTACAAAAGGACACTGTGAATCAGATGTAAAATATAGGGGGCGCTGCACGGAAAAGGGTGTCCATTTTTCCTTTGTATAATGTTTGGTAATGCGTGTATTCTTTGTATTTTTATTTTGTATGCTCCTATATATACGCCAATAAACAATAAACAA
The DNA here is from genome assembly GCF_033978795.1 of Nerophis ophidion. NCBI lineage: Eukaryota > Metazoa > Chordata > Actinopteri > Syngnathiformes > Syngnathidae > Nerophis > Nerophis ophidion. The sequence goes on from NC_084623.1 coordinate 17,434,171, forward strand.
TCATAATAAATGGTTATATACATTAGCTCAATAATACGGTATTTTGAATCAAATCAAGCATGCCTGAGACTCATTTTAACATTTTATGAGAGCATTTTTGCCAATTTCGTTCATCAATCCATCCATCCATTCAATCATATGAACCTAAAAACCATGAACTTTGATACTCTGCGCTATATTACAACTATGCTGATTGGTTGGCAGTTATAGTTTAATGATAGCTTTTTAGCTTCGATAAAACCCTGCCTGAAGGTTCAGAGCACGGATAACAGACCTATCAAAATGATGTGGGAATTTTTTCATAAACCAGTATTGTGGTAGTCTCATATGTCATAATTTTAGGCAAAACAAAAAAGGCCCAAAAGTACAAACAAGAATGTGTAGATAGAATGGTGTAAAATGCATTTACCGTATTTCCTTGAATTGCCACCGGGTATATAGTATGCAAAATAATTAGCGCATGCTTATCATTACCGCCGGCTCAAGATTAACGCCAGGTCAAAATTGTTTCGCAAAATATAATTTTTATTAGCGCATGTCTACAATTTTCGCCGGGCCAAACTCCTTTCGCAAAATAATTAGCATATGCCTACAATTTCCGCCGGGTCAAACTCGTCACGTCACGAGTGACACTTAACCTGTCGTCATTTTCAAAATGGAAGAAGCAGATTTCAATAATTTGAAATCGCATAAAGGAAAGAAGATTAAGAGCTATTCAGTAGGATTTAAGGTCCAAGCTATTGTATTTGCTAAAAAGAACCGTGAGCTGCTATGTTTTATTAATATACCGTAGCTGCGTGTGTCAAATATGAGTCATTAAATGACTCCCGCCTCCTGGTGGTAGAAGGCGCTAGTGTTCCTTCTTGTGACTACTCGGCTGCAGAAGAAGTGACAACAAGTAGCAAGAGTGAGCAGCGATCGTTTATTTTTTTCCTCTCGCTTGCACTTTTAACATAGAGGATTACATATCTAAAATAAAACAGTTTTCTAAACTGGACTTTCAATCGAAGCAGGAGGTGATAAAGGAAGATCTCCATCGAGACAGACAGACTTTTAAAACTGAAGAAAGACAAGGAAGACTTCTATAAACAAGTTATCGATGCTTTTGATCAGAAAAAGCTACGCGTGGACTTCATTTATAAGTAAAGGTAAGACCAGAACGTTTTTTTTCTTAAATGTGCTTTTCATGATGGTATCCTTACATCACACTCAAATTTATAAGCGCAGGCCTAAATTTACCGCAGTGAGAAGAGGTTTTAAAATAATCAGCGGATGCTTGCCTTTGCAGCATAACTTTGGTAAACGCCGGAGTGAGAAGAGGTTTTAAATTAATCAGCGCCCCGGCGGCAATTCAAGGAAATACGGTACTCACAATACACAGCTGGAACTGCGGTAAAAAAAAAAAAAATGTACGCAAGGTTGACGTAAGCAGAATCAATAATGTCTTTTTGGTGCAATTAGAATTTGGCCGCATAGGTTTAGTATTATTAGGGGTCACAAATACTTGATAAACTGGTACTAATGGTCACGAACAATCTCTGTCCTTTTTAAGGAAATATTAAACCTTTTGATCAG